>NW_008657447.1:0-56112 GCF_000695815.1 Acanthisitta chloris | reverse complement strand
AGGGGGGGGCTGGGGAGAGAACATGTGGAGCATAGGCTTTTGCAAGGTTGTGATTTATGCAGGTTCAGGGCTGTTTGGTGTAGTGGTACGACACAGCACCGGGGTCAAGCCACAAGAAACACTGGGGGCAGATCAGAATATTCAATTAGCTTCCTGGCACCTCTGAATCACAAAGAGAGGATAAGATCTCTCCATCACAAGATCCAGAGCTGCCGGGGGAGGGGGAGACATGCCCTCTTCAAATCTCCCTCCTCCCTCCCACCCTCTCTCCTTTCACTGTAGGGGAACAGTGCTTGAAACATTCCTTTCTGCACGGAAGGACTTTTCCTATTGTTGTTTTCTTTGTGTTTCAGTGTTGCCAACTTACTGGAATTCTTGTCGTGGTTTCACAGCAAGGATCAGGCTGACCGAACGGAACCAGCTGCGTTTGTGTATGGGGCCGCTGCTGCTTTAATCCCCCAACAAGGCCGATGGGGAGGGAAGGAAGAAATCCTCAGAGGGGAACAAGCAGATGTGCGCTGTACAGATGGGTGCCTGTAAAGCCAACACACATTCTGACCGTACTTAATTAGGAGAGGAATTGTTTAAAGCAATTCACACCCCAGCAATACATAGACTCAGCAAACACTGCTTAGGAGCTGCAATCCAAGATTGGAAGCTACATGCAGTCTTCTGTCACTGTATGTTTGAGGTGACCTGGATACAAGCTTTAGAAAGCACCTACCTATGTTTCACTCCCACACAGCTGGCAGCCAGGTGTGCTACTGCCCCATTCACCATCACCATTTCTACTCTTCCTATAGGGTGGTGGGACAGAGATGGAGATGCTGTTGATAGTGAGGGGAAGCCCTGTACTGAGACAGTGGGTCAAGCCCTCCTCACCCATTATTCCTTGCACTTAGAAGACAAAAATTTTCGTTCAGAGACAAATGAACTCCTCCACCCAGATGCTTCACTGCTGAAGAATGATAGCAGCTAAGGAGCCAGCACAGGACAATGCTGTTCTCTGTCTACTTCATCTAAAATTTTCTCCTCTCACTTTACCATGGCATCTCATCATCCAACTAAAGGGACCCTGTCCTGCTGGTCACTATTAAATGGGACTTAATCGAGACTAGAGCTGAAAGATCAGTATCAAAACACCTCCGAACTTTCCCATAACTACATCCAAAATTGCCTGTGCGGGTGTAATGCATCTGTCAGCTTCCTTCTGACTAAAATGTCAGCTGATTGTGTCTACCTGAACTAAACCTAGGGATTTTTAGTTTATCATTGCATGTTTAAGAAGATGCAGGCTACATCGGTTAGAAGGTTGGGGGAGAAAACATAGGCAATGCAGGTGTCTATTGAACTCTGCCTTTAGTTCGAAATTCAGTTTGGGATGTCTTTGCTTGCCTGGTTTTTGCTGTAAGCAAGCAATCAGAAAAGTTGTTAAAGGAGTAATTTAGAGCTAACAACTATGTTGCTTACATATTAAAGATACATGCTAAGCAAGGAAGTTAAAAATTAAAAGACTTCAGTTTTGACCAAAGTTCAGTCTAAACTGGTGTCCAAACTCATGCAATTCTTAACAGACAGATAGAAGCATGAGTGTTGATGTATGACTAGATACAGATACAATGCTGATGGTTAAAAATTAAAAAAAAAAAAAAAAAAAAGAAGAAAAAAGAAGAAAAAATATACATTCACTAAAAGAAACTGTGGGTCAGACCTGCACCTGCAAATTTGTCTCTTCTGAACTTCCTGGAGCCAGGACAATTTACAGAGGCTGAGGATCTGCTCAGGGCGTTATCCAATAAAGCTGTAATTGCCACTGGCATTCAGTAATCTTGTGGTCAGTCTGTCCTTGGATAAACCCAGGTGTTCCCACACAGGAAACATTTTCAGTTACATGCTGTGTTTCCAATTTCACATTCAAGTTCCATCATTAAATCCTATGCCTTTGTCATTGCAAGCTTTTTTGTTACTTTTGTGTAAACATACTAAAGCAAGGCTACATTTTAAAGACTCTGAAGACTTGCTCAGTTTTTGAGAGAACACTGGTAATGACAAGTCGTACAAATCTAAACTCCAACCTGTCTCACTGCCTGGGTAACAATACAAGTACCCAACAGCAGCAATTAATTCTTCAGATTGCATTCATCTTTGCTGTTCTACAGCATAAAGTGTCCCATTTCTTTAACTGAACCTTAGTTTTGCAGCAAGCAACTATTTGCATGTATGTGTGTTAGAGGCTTCCTTTCTTAACAGTCTATTAGTGGCAGGAGGGTATCTTTAGAGGTGCTACACCTGAGGCATTTCCTTCACCTAAGGCCCACTTCAGTTTGCACCAAAGCAAACAGACCTCAGGGAGAGCAGACTTAGCTGTTTTCATAGGGATCCACAGTAGCAATATGTATTTGGACTTAATCTCTCCAAATACGTGTGCTGTGAGCAGACATTTCTGTAAATAGGAAGGTCATGTTTTAGGGAACTGAGTTGCATCTTGCATAAAGAACCAGCATTGATTTCAACTATGCAACACATGAAAAAGAAAAAGAAAAAATAGTCAATATCACTAAGTTTCTCATATAAGCTGCATCACATTTCACAGTATCTAAAACAATGAAAATTATTTGCCAGGCAGGTATTTTCTTCCAAGGATTGAAAGAGCAAACAAAACCCACCTAATCTCAAACTAAGAAAAAGAGAGTCTAAATTGATATGGTTCCCGAACATCTAATGCATATTCATAACTCGAGCACAGATTTCTTGAAGACTGGATCAAAGGTGGGTCCCTAGACCACATGAATGTGAGAAACATTAAACTGAGGAAATGTGAATTGGTCCAGAACAGAAATCAGAGTCAGGATTGCACAATGCAGCTGGCATTGCCGCAAAAGGTTTCCTCAAGGTCTTCTGGTTAGTGACACATTACAGCTTCTCTCTTTCAACCTGGAATTATATTACTGCATCCTGGAACAAGAAGCAGTGTATGAGAACCATATGTTTTTTTGGTAACTGCCATGGAACAAGTGAGAGACAGTCAGTAAATGAGCTTCCAAACACTGCTGGTGTATTTCACCTGCAGAACTGGCCCTGTGATAGAGCTTAACAGCAACTGCATAGAGATGGGAAAGTTTATTTACCTGAAAGGCAGAAAAGAAAGTGGAGAAAGATTAAACAGCATCCAGTTGTCCTCTCTACCCTTTGATCAGCACTGTCTGGTTCAGCCTGGAAGTCCCTGTGCCCCATCTTGGAGATACAGTGACAAAGTAAGGGCAAGTATGCTTTAACCCGGCTACATCTCTGATTACCAAAGTTCTTGGTACTTGCCTTACTGCAAACAGATTTCTTTGGCACTTTCTCTGTCTCTGAGGAACAAAGTTCCTCATTTTTGCTCCAGTTCACTGTCCCATCAGTGCCTATTAGGTCCTGCAAGGAAGTAACAGATGGAATTTGTACTTGAAAAGAAATGAGAGGTAAAGAGGCATTTTCCAAATAACTTATGTTCTAAAAACATTTTAGGGTACTAATATGGGAAATAGGATAGGCTGGAATGACTCTAAACCCCCTTTACAAAAGCAGATTGAGCTACGCTGAGAAAAATCAAAGACCTGTCTTCTTGGTGCGTTTCCAGACATACTTTGTTACCAAGCCTGGGCAACACTGAAAAACCACAAAGGCACATCCCAAGAGTGCTCACCAGGTAGAAAATAATTACTCTATGAATATCTATCCTGGGTTTCACTGCAGTCCATATCAAGCAAAAACAATAGAAACATTAGCATTTCCACTGTTTATTTAGGTGTACTGCATGATAATATTCTCATTTAAGGTTATGCATCTCAACACAATATTCCATAAAGGAGAGAAACAGATGTCTTTTCAAATATATCTTCACTTCTGAAGCCAGTAACTCTGTAGCAGTATATTTACACAAGGATCCACTGTTTTTCATAGGATGCAAACTCATTCAATATACCAGCAGACTTCTCTTAGGTAATCAATGAAAATAAAATGGTGAAAGCAAGTCCCTGCCTCATGTACTGCAGAAATGTAATAGCAAATAGAACAGGAAAGAAGGAAATACAGTTTACCATGTCAAGGAACACTACTCTAGCTCTGCCTAGGCCATGGCCTTTTTTTAATATGAGAAGTCACACTTAAAACTTCTGACACATTCATTACTTTCTGATTTAGGACACCTGGGCCTCTTTAGCAAAACCTGAAATACTCATTGTTGTAACTAAAGTAGATGAGAGCCATTGATTCTGTTCATCAATTTCCTATGCATAAACTAGATGAATCTCTCAGGCACTTTACAGATAAGAACTAGAAAAAAATCTGAGAGGAATTCAGTAAGCTGATTCTCAGTGAAAAGTAAGTAGTATAAAAGCATGAGGAAACAGTCTATCATCTATCTCAGCTATTGTTATAAATAAACACAAGCATGATGCTATAAGAGATGACACTGAGTGAACATAGTGTGAGGCAAGATTATTAGTCTATTACTAGTCTATTACTATCTATCATTCAAGCTAGAATGTCCCACAACTTTATTTCTCTGACTTCCCACAGTTAGTTAAAAAACTTCAATACCAAACAAGCAAAAGTACCTTCCATGTGTCATATGTTAAATTATCAATTTTCATTGGTGTACATGCCTGTTAATAACAGATGTGAGATCTGTTCAGGACAAACACCTTTGTAAGTGGGACTCTCACATACTAAGAACTGTTAGGTCTCATTCCTGCAACAACCAGGATGAAATGCATGAAAGATCACAAAGGCAGTCACTCAAAGCACCTGAGAAAAGATAAATAATAAGCCTTCAGATCAGCAGTATTAATTAGAATTCCAGACCAAACTCAGGGTAATAACAGTAAACAAATGAGGACATAGTTTAGCAGTAGAGGGATTGCAGATGACAGATTCTCACAGTTTTGATATGTATTACAGAACATCAGCGATAAACCATTGCCCACTTAAAAGAAAATGCTGAAAAGATGGTCTAACTCTGAATTTTGTGAACAAGTCTCCATGATTATTGAAAAAGAGGACTAGATATTGAAACACAATCTTTCTGAGAACAAAGCTACTCAGTCTATGACCAAAGTATAGCTCCCCTGCAACACCCTGTGCATGCCAACCATTGATTCATTTAGAGAGATATCTATAGCATAAATATATTTTTATGTTAAATTAAATGGAAAAATATGAAGAAAATGATAGCTCAAGATAAGCCACATTTTAGCAATCCTTAACTGATTGCTAAGGAGCAATACTCAAAATATTTGCTTTGAAAAGAGCACCTGATTCAGCCAACCTGCAAAACTACTTTGACAAGAAGAGACCAAACTCATGAATGCATGAGGTCAAAAGGATTACAATAATTAAAAAAACCCAACCTCTCTCCTCCTTGGGGGACTTGTTCACAGGAATGAGATATAGGACAGTTCAGTGAGCACAAACTTTAGTAAGTAGGGTGACTGGCTTGAGTAGTCCACCCTTCCCCCTTTATCCACTTTCCCTCTGAGCTGCAGCATTCCCATTCACACTCCCTTTTGTCCCCTCAGTCAAACAGGTCCAGGAGAGTGCTGGCCACAGTGCCCACTTCACAGCACAGTCCCACACACACACAATAGAGCTGCAAATAGCAGTGCAGGCACACCACCCTCAGACTGACTGTACTGCTCATGCCAACATCTCAACAGATTGTACCTTACTACCCAGGAGGAACAGAATAGCACACCTGGAGAAGCTAGATCCACCTGAGCTACCATGAGGAGAGTACATAATGTTCTTTTCATAGTCACTTCACAGAATACAAAATTGAGAGGTGGAAGTTTGCCATCAAAAAACCTCTTGATGGTGTGATTTGTGTTTTGCAATTCAGCTAACTGAATTCTTTCTTGGTCTCAGCAATCACTCTTGTGTTCAGAAGCTATTATTGTATAATCCAGTTCCAAAATTTAAGATTTTTCCTGATTAGGATACTTCTAAAGCCTTTGGCAAAGTAAAGAGTACCTCCTGCTGGTTTACTGTTTTGAATACATGGTGATCAGCATTATGCAGGATGAGATCTTAAATTAAAAGCACCATGAAAGTAATTTCCTGCTAAGAGAAGTAACTTTCAGAAATTTCAGATACTCAACACTTGAGTTTCTAGTCCACATACTATAAGCTGAAGGGCATAGTCAAGGAATTGGAACACATTCTTTACTCATTTTGCTTAAATTTTCCCTGGAACAGTAGCTTGTGAGTTCCAAAAATATGTATGAGGACAGAGTTAAGCAATATCCTCATTGTAATTACTACTGTTTTAAAAGGCTTTGGAGGGCTTGTTAATTGTTTTTTTTATTTTCTTCTTTAAGATAAACAATTGTGTTTAAGTGTCATTGTAAGCCAGAACCACAAGCTATTAAAAGGAAATAGGAAGTTACATACCACATTCCCCCAGATATTTAAACTTCTTTTTTTCCTTAAGATTGATTGTTTAATGCTTAGCCTCCTAGAAAAACTGGAGCTATGTCACTTTGTGTCAGGCACTTTAAGAGATACTAATGAAAATGCCCTAGGTCCCCATAATCCTCTGTGGCTGATTAGGTACAGTAGAATTTGTTTCATTAATTTGAAGACCATTAGCTTGAACCCTCATATTGACCTGAAAGTAATGTTTTATTCATATTGTAGTGTTGTAGTCAAAACTCCAGAAATAATTAAAAGGACAAGCCTCAAACCTTAGACCTTTGATTTATGAAGTTGGATACCCAGTTAATTATTGCATGATGGAAAAACGGGAGTAGGGACTCAGCAGTCCTGACATATTACTATTGCCATCTACCTGTGAAAGGCTGATGGGTGATCAAGTGTATACCAATAAGCATGTCTTCAATTCCCAAAACGTTCAGATTATTTCCACAGGTCATAGTTAAAAAGCTTTCTTCTGAATTTACAAAAAAATAAAAATAAAAATTAGACATTAGATAAAATTCAAGATCCATTAGAATTTGGAGGCAGAAGTCCAAAGTTCAGTATTTTCAGCCAAATTTCATCAGCAGTCAGTGAACAGCTGCCCATAGTCATTGCTAAATGGAATACAAGATGCCTGAATCTACTGCAGGAAGAAAAGGGGATATTCTTCAAGAAAAGATGACAAAAGCCCATGCCTGACCTCAGAAATTAGGTTTCTAGTTGTTCTAGATACAAGCAGGAACTCATTGCAGTCAATAGCCAGTATTTCCAGTCAACCTTTGAGACAATCAGTCCCCTGAATTTTTATTAGCTATTGTTTCTTAGTGGTCTTCAAGGTTTGTTACCTTTCGAGTGTAATGGAGTGATTCAACCTGAAGAGCAAAGGCATATGTATATGAATGGTGAAGTTCTCATTTAAAAAGCTATCATCCCACAGGCAGATAATGATACTAAGAAGTACTGAAGTAAAGACTAATGAATAGAAACTCTGCTGCTCCCTGTTTACGTTTTCCGGCAGAACTGTATCTCTCTCTTAATATCTAGAAATCAAAGAAACCTAGTGACAATTCGAGACAAAGATTTGCATTGTCAGCAATCAACACAGGCATCCCACACCATCCTTGTAATATGATTTAGTCATATCTGTTCCTTTATGTACCTCATTGCCAATAGTCACTGTTGATTCCACCTTGCTTGGGCTTTGACAAATCTCATGAGTGTAACATTACCTTCAGATGAGCTTTTTATTCATATTTTAAATCAAGTCAGATAAGTGTGCTTCAATAAAATTTACAGAACACATTCAAAATACATGAAAATTCTCAAGTTTTACTGTCATCCAACTTTTCCAAATGTTGTCAGACTACAACTGTTCCAAATACTGAAGCACTGACAACAATCAGCAGAGATTCAAATTATATATGATGTTAGTGCCAGCACTCTTTCATGTCTGCACCAAAACCTTCTTGATGAAAGAGAACAGTAAACCCAAATCTTGCAACAGCACCAAGAACCATTTACTGTTCTCTTAATGGGCATTATGCTCTTTCCTTTGCTTATTTCTGTTGCTATACCTGCACTTATCCCAGTATGGACCACATTCTTCTAAATTGCCATTTCCTTTTTCCTTCCTTCCTGATATATTTAAGTCTTCCTAATATTTCCTTGCAGGCATTAATCTGCTTCTTTAAAGATTACGTTACAGAAGACAGCAAAGAGGAATACAAACAAAAAGAATGCAATCAATTTGTGCAGTAGTTCTTACTACTCTTCTTATAGCAAAAAAAATTATTTATGTAAACTGACATATCAATCAAGTTGCAGTATGACATATGAGGTCAGATTCATAACTAGGAAACTGCTGGTTTGAACTAACTTACCAGTATAAAACCCCCTGTACAAACTGAGTATGGCTTAGAGTAACCAGATCAGATGTTTGTCCAGGGCACAACTAGAGTGCGTACCAGGAAGAGATGAAGGTACAACACTATACCCTCTATATTTTCCTAGTTCGGAGTGATCCCTGGACAACTATGCATGAGATAGAGCAGTTCATTGACTACTTACTATGGCTGTGATGTTTAAATCCCCATAAACCAGGATTAGGAAAGGACAAAAGGTACTTTAAAGCCACCTGTCATCATCTCACGCTCATCCTGAGTTAAACACAGTGAAAGACTAGGGATTTGTGGGCAGTTTTCCATTTTAGTTTGACCTTTAGGTTTTAACAGTATAAGGTTACATTAGAAGAAAGCTATTCATAATATCATTCTCTATGGGATTCAGTTAAGGGCTAGAATATAAGAATAAAGGATTTCCCATATTCTAGAATACCAAAAAGAACCAGTATTATTTTTGAAATGACAAAACCTGCCTTCAGTCATATGCTGCAGGAGATGCCTTTCTTTGTCCCATAGCAAAAGGTAGTTTCTGATGGGTCACAATCCCAAAATAAGGCTAAAGAATCTATCATCCCTGCTCATGTTTCACTCTTTCTAAATATAGAAGACATAAGGATATTTCAAATAATGCTTTTCATTAAAACTTACTATGTAGGAGCCTAATCATATTTTCATGTTGTTCCAGCCAATTAAGTATTCAATCTAATTGAACCTTTGGGTGCCACTATCAAATGAGCATGTAAAGTTATTCTCATAATTGTTTTATTACTAAAGCCTGAATAATAGCTGCACTGGAACCCAGTATTGACAGTACTTTTATGTTGTGTAGATACTAATTTAAACTTTGATTTTTATGTATGGACATGCATAGATTCTAAATACAAAATTTAAATGCTATCTCTTGATGTGGAAAGCACAGTAATATATTAACTGATACTTGCAATGTACTTACATGGATTTATGATAAAACCATTCTGCTACCATAGCAATTGCTGGCTAGCTAAGTTCCATCTATTGCTTTCAAAATTTCAAAAGTCAACACTACATTAGCAGTGTCTAAAAATCAAGTATGCATTTATAGGGTAGGAAAATCCAGTCCACACAGTAAGATTTAATTCTTGTATCAAATCAATAACAGAAAACTAGTCTCCAAGATACAAAATATTGATCCGATTTACAGGGGCTCTGGGAGTCAAGGACCCTTTTCCCCTTCTTTCCTCTTGTTGCCTCTCTTCCATGGCATTTCCATACCTGGCTGTTGATCAGGGCTTAACTGTAAGCAGACCTTACTATGTGCATTATGGCTACAGACAACCCAGGAACACAACTATATTTCATGCAGTGTAATTGAAAATACCTTCATTGGGTTCGAGCCATTTTGTATTTGCAAAGAACAAGAGGAGACAAGTATGATATTGACCCCAGCATACAAGTTTAAACATACCAGTAAATTTTAAAGAAAAGTGCATAGAACTAATCCAGTATAATTGTAGATGATTTGGGGAGAGGAGTAAGGAAGAAACAAAGTGAGTGCATCTTCCAGTGTCTCCAACAC
Source organism: Acanthisitta chloris (assembly GCF_000695815.1). Taxonomy (NCBI): domain Eukaryota; kingdom Metazoa; phylum Chordata; class Aves; order Passeriformes; family Acanthisittidae; genus Acanthisitta; species Acanthisitta chloris. Next base: position 46,200 of record NW_008657447.1, on the reverse strand, counting down.
AGCCCACTCTCCCAGATGTGCTCAGTCTGAACACACTCTATATACCACAGAGACTCTCTTGTCAGATACCCAAACAGAAGCTTTGTGCTTGATTTAAACACCTACAGGAATACTGCATTTGTTAGATTTCTGATATATTGCTGATACACATGCTTGCAATAGCACAAAATCAGTTGAGAGTAGGCACTGAGCCTTCTGTACAAAAGAGTTCAATATTTTTAGGGAATTCATCACACACTATTGCTCTTGTAGCATCCACGTAACTCATTGCTCATTTCAGAATCCAGTCACATAAGGGAGAGGCCAAAAATAAATTCAAATATCTATAAACAATTTGAATAGACTAAATGTTGGTTTGGTGGATTTACCATACAAGATAATAAAATATTTCCTTTTAGTTCTAATGCCGTTTTGATCTTTATGTCTACATTCCCCTATTTGCCAGCCAAAGCAGAGATCTTTGCTACTGTCACTTGTTTTCTTAAAATGAAATAATTATTTTTTAAAAAACACCAATGGTGAGTAGGATAAAAGGTAATGTTTTCTAGGGATCATTATTGTTTACATTTTCAGACTACGTAAGTTTGCATCTCTAATAGCTTGTTGAATTTAGTTTTGATTAATTTAAACTAGCTGGCAGAATCCTCTCTGATTTTGGTTTGCAATTGCTTTAATATTTAGTTTACACAATTTTCCACAGAAGATGAATGACAAAAAGGAATCAACAGAATCTTTTCTATCAGCTCAAGTGCAACATCTAAAAAGAGCTCAGTTTCACATATGCATTTGAAGAAACGAGCCCTATTTTCCTTGAATTTGCGTCTGTGTTGTGACATGCTAGAAGCTGACTCAAGTTCTGCAGCTAGAGTCTGCTCCTTTTCTCAGCAAATTTCTTCAGGTGAAAAAGTGGGAGATAGTTGGAAGGAAGCCTGGTTCTTTTAATCTTATCTAAGCACTCCTGAAAGGAGTTGCAGCTGAAGATAAGAGATGCCGAGTCACATACCTTTTCTGCCTTAGAGTTCTTATTCTGTATGGGGAATGTTCCCATTTCTGTAACACCGATTTTAAGCTACTGCAATTTCAGCATCTTTACAGGAGATACTCCTGATATTTATAAATATGAAGAGAACCAGGCATAGTCATAGCATTTACCTGTGACAGTAAAATTAGGGTTACCATCTACTGCCCCTGCAGTGCCAAGTGAAAAAAAAAAAGGAAGCTATGCCTGGCCTTTGAAGTGATCTTTACTTCAGCTGCCCATGGCTACAAGGGTTTAAGGGGAGGGGGAGAAATTTTTCCTCATCTCTGAGGTGACATTTAACAGACCTACAAAACAGATATCAACTGTGAAGACCTATTCAGGAAGGCCTATGGCATGAATGACATCTAAAAGCAATGCTCTCAGTACACTTCATGTCTCATTCTTTGACAAAGGACTTCTTCCTTCTTGACTTTATCTTCCTCCTGATAGTAATCATTACCAACAGGGTTGAGATGGACCAAATACCTAACACAGTGAAGACCATAGGAAAGAAACACACGATACTCAAATAATCTTACAGCAAAATCCTTGGAAAAAAATCCTCTGCAAATTCCTCCTGCTTGCAGAGGAACTGAGAACTATGCTGCAGCATGTTTCATAATATACAATGATCAGAACCAGGATTAACCACTTATATTTCAGGCAATGTCACTTTTCAAAATTATTTTTAAATCCTTCCACTAGAACTTCATGTGTTTAGAGTGAGGCAAGAAGTTTGACTCCACACCAGAGTTCTCAAGAAGATCTTGAGTCAAGGAGGCAGAACGGTCTAAGGTCCACTGGTTTGCCCCACACTACAAGTAACAGGCAGGTTGTTTGAGTAAGTTGTTGCTGCTTTATCTAGGTCAGTCTTTATGAGCATGCAGAAAAAAAGTACCACTGTTTCCTTCAACTAATCTTACTGCATCGTCCATCCATCTCCCAATTCCCAGTTACAGTTCAGAACCATCATCCCAGAACTCAGTAATCTCTACAGGCATGTGATAGTTGTCATTGTATAACTCATGGAAGTGAGTTTTGAACCATATTTTGAGCAGTTCTGTCCCACAGTGCTCCCAGCATCTCTAATGTCTACAAACCAGAGTAAAGCAATTAAAGATGCCTCACAAAAAAAGCCACTAATCTGTAAAATACATATCTTCAGTTGACATGTCTATGTAAAAAACTGCCTAGTTAGAACATAAAAGATGATGAAGATGCTTCAGGATCCTGCTCACAGACAGTAGGAACATCAGTGTTGTAATATTCAGCTAGCATGTATTTGAAGTTATCTCAATTCAACATACAATCTCAAGAATATAAGAAATACAGCATTAAGAAGTTTCTTAACTTCAACCACGAGGAACATTCCTTCCCAGTTATGTCAGCTTTGACTGCACTACCACCTCATCCTTGAAAAGCAGTTTCATTAGGGAAAAAAACTTCCTGAAAATATAAGCAATAAATACAAGTAATTAAAAGAAGTGGGGGAAGGAGGAGACTGTTAGGCTACCTTTGGATCTCAAAAAAGACAAAAAGATGAGCTTGTAATTTGCTTACTTTGGAAAGCTTGGAATTAATTTTGCTTAACTAGTATTATATCTTTACACATTCTCTTGAATTTGATTAGTCTTTTCTGAAAGTTTTCATACTCTGAGATGATCCAAAACAGAATTTATTTTAGCCATGAAAACATTACTGAATATTTTGAATCTGCATCTTCATTTCAGCTGAATCACTGGTCTGAGCCCCATTCACAAACAGAGCTTGGCAAAACTAGTTTACTACTACTTGATGTTCTCTAAGAAACTTTTTAGTTCCCTGTCTGTCAGGTGAAAATATGGCTAACATAAGGAAATGTAATATAGCCTTGGACATTTATTGTGTATGCAATATCCAAAATTCAATTAAATATACCTTTGTAAAGAGAGTGTAGAAATGCTATCATTAAAAAAACACACTTTATTTTCTGCAGTGCAGAACAACTGAAGCTTTTCAAGTGTTTTTCAGAAGAGAAGGCTGAAGGTCTGTCACATGACAATAACACTGAAAAGGACTAAGTTCTTATGTAAAGGAAAAGTGCATGCAAAGGGCAACAGTACACTAAGCAGGCTAGGTTAACTAAGAAACTCTGTATCTCAGCCATTCCAACAAGCAATGCTATTCATACAAGAGATCTTACACATCCCCCTTTTCCCCTATTTCAAGGACACCTCTCGTAGCCCATGCTACATTACAAGCCAGGAAGGAGGATAAATCAGCTATTCCTATCCTCATATTTCTGATCCATAGGTATCATGCAATGCCCAAACAGACTATTCAACAGAAAAAGAAAACTATGAAACCACCACATTACATGTTTTGATATCTTTTTGAAGCAAAGTGGTTATAATGATAGCACTGTTACTCCTCCATGACATCAATTTCCTGAAGTTTTAAAAAAAGCTGTTAGCTGTAGTACTGATATTAACAGATTTGCCCTATCAGTGATCTCTCAGCAAATCCCTGCAGTCAGCAATGCCCACACAATGTTCATATTCGAGTCAAGGCTGACACCCTGTGGCCCTATCTTTTAACTGAATTTCTTTTTGCATGCCAGCTTGACGTTTTAAGAACTTAGATTCCACAGTAAGATTCTACTTCAGACCTTCAAACTTCTCTTCTGAAAAACACTTGAAAAGCTTCAGTTGTTCAATATAAGACATAATATTAAAAAAAATCAGCTGAAAACTCTCAACTATATATAAACTTACTTGTTTTTAAGAGCTTCTAACAAGTCAGATGTTTTGTAGCACTATGCACAAATATCTAACAAGTTTAGAATACCACAAGCTTTAAAAAATTTAGAGAATCTAGTCCCACCTCTCTAATCATTACAGTTAACAGATGATAATACCAGAAGGAGAAGAGAAAGATGCCTTGATATTAAAGCACTGTGGTAGGTTAACTACTTCAGAAATGGACATCTGTTTTCTGTATCTCTACATAATCCTTTTTACGAGGATTACAAACTGTAAGTGTGGTATTAGATTCAAGAATTAGTGATTATTTAGTAACTGCAGTATTAATACACATATTTTAGCCACTGTACCTAAATCTAACACCAAGGGAAGTAATTTATTTGTGGAAATAGAATACACAACACATGCAAAATTATCATCATACATGAAAAAATAAATTCATTTTCTATATCTCTTGCTTCATTTATTTCAAAAACATCAACACTATAACAGACAAATTTATTTTAATTGGGGGAGTATCATTAAATCTAACTGAGAGATAGGCAACTCATGCGCACATTTGTGAGATACTTAAAAATAAAAAGGCTAATGTTATTCTCCATCAAAGACATCAGCTGTTATAGTTTTGTCAATGCATGGTGCCTTGACAGACATAACTACATTTAAGTTAAGGTTTCAGCTTATCTAAAGACAGGATAGTAGTTTCTTGATACTAGCAACAAATGCCTTCTTTATCATATGCCCCATTTTTGGTAAATGCTTAGCAGAATGACCCATCATATGGCAAAATGATGCAAATGCCACCAGGCTATCATAAGTGGTTATTATTTCACTAACACTACCAGCAGTTTAGCAAATGCATTCCAGCCATAAGGCAGCACATACCAGACTAACAGAACGAAGTTCTCCACTAAAATAATATCTTTATAAATTGTCTGGATGAGGGGATCGAGTGCACCCTCAGTATCTTTGCAATGACACCAAGGTGGGTGGGAGTGTTGATACACAAGAGGGTAGGAAGGCTCTGGAGAGAGATCTGGATAGGCTGGATCAATGGGCCAAGGCCAACATGACAAAGTTCAATAAGGCAAAGTGCTGGATCCTGCACTTCAGTCACAACTACCCCATGCAGCACTACAGGCTGGGGGCAGAGTGGCTGGAAAGCTGCCTGGCAGAAAAGGACATGGGGGTGCTGGTCGACAGTCAACTGAACATGAGCCAGCAGTGTGCACAGATGGCCAAGAAGGCCACCAACATCCTGGCCTGTATCAGAAATAGTGAAGCTGGCAGGACTAGGTGCATGTAACCAGGGATGGGGCATCTACCACCTCTCTGGATGACCTGTTCTCGTGTCTTACCACCCTCACTGTAAAAAAACCCTGCCTTATATATTAGTCCTTGTCCTGTTGCAGCAGGCTCTGCTAAGAAGTGTGTGCCTATCTTTCTCATAGGCCCTCTTCAAGTACTGAAAGGCCACAATGAGGTCTCCCTGTAGCCTCCTCTTCTCCAGGCTGAACAACCCCAACTCTCTCAGCCTTCAAACCTATGGTTAAATATACCTTTTTTTAGTGTCTGAATGCAGTAGAGTTTTCTAGTTTATGAGTGATGACCTACCCCTGGGTCCAGCAATGCAGCATTTAACCATAAGCAAATGCTGTGTAATAGGGCTGATGTTACATGCAGGGACCACTGAGGGGGTTGTGAAGAGCTATAGACACCCACTGACATTCAGATGCCTACCAGCATTCATGCCAAGCTGTAAATAATGGCACCAGTTCTGTCAGAGGCAGCACTGGCTAGCTGCATCCCAAGGGCAGGGGGCACAGAGGCTTCCCAATGGGACAGCAGAGCAGGGACCCTCATCCCACTGCCCCCAGCAAGGGAGATGGGCAGGCTGGGGGCAGCCCCAGCCCAGGGTATCAGGCACCTCTATGGGACAGGACAAGATGGGACGTAAGCCACAGGACAGCATGCCCAGGCAGGGCTGTGGAAGAGCCACTGACAAACATCCCACTGCACCACTATGGCCAAGACTGATGGCCTCAGACTGAGCTGAAACAGAGCCCCCAGGTGCATGGGCATGGGCATGGGTGGGGGTGTCAGAAGAGGCTGATCAGGACGATTAAAGGCTCTGAGATTTAGTTTACTAGTACAATTACTTCTATGAGCTCTGAGTTTAATGCATATTATAAACAGTTATAAAATCCATAGAACAAAAGACACAAATTCTAACATTTATGCAAGTTTAGAGTTATACTGACAACAATGGTTGTAAGATAAATGCTTGTCTCTTTATAACACTATAAGTAATCACCTCTCTGAAGGACAAATCTATTCCCAATATGAAAAATATTACAACTTTAGAAACGTATGGAGCATAACTTTATCTAACAAATCTCTGTCATTTGCAAAATACTGTGTACTACATACAGCAACATGCTTTAACTTGCTAATTATATTCCTCTTCTAGTTATCAGACAATATCTTCTCAAAATGTGCTACGTAAGATTAAAGCATCTGCTCTTTACTGCAACTCCCTCAAAGTGTATGAGCTTCCACTCCTGAAAAATGTAATTACTGTATTTAAATAGTGTGAAAGAGTTTTGTATTGCTAATTAGAGTTATCATCATGAAAATCAGGCAGGTGGAAGAAAATAGTTATGCAAAGTATACTATACAATAAGAAGCAACTGAGATGTAACAGCAAATTCCAAATAACTACTTGTCAAAGTACTTGTCATTGGCACCAATGTAGCAAACCATATCTTTAAAATTTGGTTAGTTTTAATTTTAAGAGTATTTTTCATCTAGTTAAATGTTCAATACCACCAAATATTAAGTTTAATATTTAGTGTGTGCAAACTACAGCTGTACTGTTCATTTATGTGCTTTCATTCCCCTGTTAGGCTCCAAATACTTTTGAAAATAACTGTTATTCATGTATAGATGCATTCACATACTGTAACTGAAAATTAAAGGACAACTATTAGAATAAAAGCCAAAAAAAATAGGAAATAAGTAAACATCTTAAAAACAAAGGCCGATACATTGATATTGCATGCAGACAGATTATGAGTATTTACTTACCACCAAAATGCTCAGACTGAGCTTTTGGCTGTAGTATCTAGAGATAAAATAGGAAAGTACTGAAAACAGCCTCCTCCCTTCTATGTCTTGTTGGTGGGTTTTTTGCTGCATCTCCTGAAAAATATTGCAGAAGAGGGGAAATGCAGAGACAGGTTCATACCAGCGGTAAGAGAAAAAGTCATGTTTAGCACAGTCTCAAAGAAACATTAAAATCTGTTGGGAACTACACAAAGAGTAAATCTTTGCCATAAAAAGCCCTTACAGCATTTTCAGTGACAGTGAAAACACAATAGATCTGATTTGCTTTGACCAGCTCTTTCAGATTACATGCTCAAGACTTGTGCCAAAAAGCAAAGACTAAATTCTGGCTTCACTGGAATCAATAGTTCTGCAACAACTTATGTGTATACCAAGATTTCATTACAGGTTTTCATAAGGCTGTACCATTAAGAGATCAGTTTTCATATTGAAAAATCAGATTTTATCACAGAACATAGGTCCACATTAAAAAAATAACTGTAGCCTCAAGAGTTAAAAAAATGAAGTCAATTTGTCAAGATTTACCATATTTAGCTGACTATTCAGCCTGAATCCTGAGCTGTCAAATTCACTAGAACACATTTTGCAGTCAAAAGGTGAACTACAGGTTTTCATTTTATCCTTCTTCAGATAATCTTCAGTGAAGTTTTGATTTTTTAAATTTTCTTGTTCAATTACTTTGAGTATTTGAACTTTTGAACTGTTTTTCCCAAAATTCACACATGTGATACATTCTTTATAACACTGCTCTTTAATATCAGGACTCAAAATGTTATAAATGGTGTACTTTCATTACTTTATGAGTTCAAGTCAGGTAGGTTTTTGTTTCTTCTGGGCACTTTGGTCATGTCCTGACATGTATAGCATAATGAAATAAATACTCTTGACATACCATAACACCATGATGCAGTCAGGTTAAATGGTCAAAACTATCCTGAGGCCATGAAACACTAGAAGAAGATTGTGTGAAATGTGCATATTTTTAACAGCTCACAGCAGACGTGATATGTGCATTATTCACACTGAGGTGGCAAAAACATGCAAGCACATTTCAGAAGCATCATGTCAAGCTCTTTGGGACCAAAAACTTACAATCAGAGCAGAGGAAAATCAGAAGCATGATCTGTCTGCTTCATGCTGCTCCCACAAACTGGTCTCCCTGCTGGTTCAGTATTCCTGTAGCATACAGAAATATTCAGATGGTAATTTGTGCTATGCTCGCTCGCAATTGCTCCATCTCCAAGTGCTTGTTGGACAGCTGAAGAAGGACTAGTCAGGGCTCTGTCACATTCTAGTGACATGATATCATGCTAGAATACATTAGTATGCATCTTAAGAGAAAGTACTCAAGGTTTCTCACTAATGTACTGAATTTTCTAAAGTGAATGCACTGTTTACAGTTGAGCCAGACCAGGCTGTAAGAGAGGTACCCATACACAGATGAGAGGGACAGATGAAGTAGAGAGCACCAGGAAAGAGGTTTGGAACAGTCAGGCCTGTTGCTGCTTCTGCCCATTGGGAAGTGATAGTGAGGGCTGTTGCTGACACAAAAGGTCATGCCATGCAACAGCAACTGGAATCTCTAAGCCCCAGTTCTTCATTCAGTGTCCTTTCAAAGTGACCTTGCAACCTCATGTATCTCTGAAGCTGTCACTGCACTGACAAAGGGGTGTAAATATCACTTTTGTTTCATTTCTTAATAGTGCTTAAATACACTTGCAAAAAGATCTTGCAGATCTTTCTTCATGATACCGCTTCTCATGGTTCTAAAATGATAAGAAATTCCCTTTGAGTGAGTATAGTCTATTTACCTGTGGTTAGACCTCATTTCTCAGAATGAAATACTGAGATCAGACAGCTGAGAATGCTTGGATTTCAAACAGTGCTGAGAAAAAAATCCACAGATCTGAATATGCAGCACTATCTATGACCTCAGCTTCAGCTGGTGCAATTGTAACATAGCTTATATTCATTTCAGTTTTTGCCTCCTGCAAAGATTATCAGTCTTATTGCCAACTACTGCCATGTTGGAAGCATGGGGTGGGGTACCTGGGCCCAAATTAGCCAACTAAGTACAGAAGTTTGTAGTGTCATCTCCAAGAGATGTCAAAGATACATAAATATATTTAAATATTAGTTGAATATAATTGTAATTAATTGCGTGCTGAAGCATGCAATGTCTACACTCCTCAAGCTAAAACACAAAACTCTTTTATTTCCTTACAAAAAGATTCTTTATAACATTTAAATGACAGCATGAATGTTCCTAATCATAGCTTGTAAGGCATTTATTGTATTTTTAAAATACATATAGTGTAATGCCATTAAAATATTAAATAAGCACTTGGTAAAGTTTGTGGTAAATGAGGCAATAAGTCTTGCTGTTAATTTTTATTGGTAAGAGTTATCTCAGATGCATCAGGGCATAGATATTTCACATTGGTATCACTTAGGTTTTGATAAACTGTCACTATAAGAATAGTGCAGGTATTGAGAACATCACAACTTCAGAAGATGCAAGTCTGGAAGTGTACTGTATGTTATGTCACATACCTGGAATAATACCATGCCTCCCATGCAAACATATAAAAATGTGGAGGCCTCACTAAGCTTTTAAAGTTGCACCTGGCCAAGAAAAAAAGAGAAAAATTTGTCCTGAAGGCAAACATTATTCATTAATAAAAGGAAATATCCTGAAGCCAAGAACTTGCTACTAAACATACAAGCAGAATAGTTACTTAATTAAGAAATTATTTGCCAGCTATGTTTTAAGATAGGAATTAGCAGTGAAAATGAAAGAATAACAATGTTTTTCATATGGGAAGCATACAATCCCAACATTAGGTAACATGCTTTTTCTTGCTAAAATGAGATTTTTTTTTCTCAGTAAGATTTAGGGGCTATGGGAGATTTATTGTATCTATTTCAATTAAACACCATATTATTTGTATTCCCTAAAGGGCAAGAAATAGCCTTTTTGTTCCTCGCCTTAATCAAGATATGAATATGACAGTATAAGCATGGAAAATAGAAGTGGCTGAAGATAAACATCAATTCTTTCTAACCTTGAAAGAAGATTCTTTCTTACTTGTAACTGTAGCACAAATAGCTGTAGCTGAACTAGTTTCAGCTGAGATAAGGATGAGCAGTCAAACAATATGCAGAGTTGCATTCAAGCATCTTTGTTCACCAATTTAGCACTAATTACTGGCAAATATGGATAGAAAATAGAAAACCAGAGCCAATGTCATCAGCATCCAGCTGCATTGTCCCTCTCCTATTTAAACTGGAGCCAAAGCTGGATCTTTTCCCCACAGTCCTCTCAGCCTCCTTGGCTGTGACTGTCATAAGTGGGCTGAGCTGGTGTCCACTTAAGATGGAAAGGAGGACAGCAGTTAGCATCGGGTCCTCTTTGCCTGCCTGTAGGTAAAAAATGATGGGTCTACAGGAAAAAACAAAAAGGTATTTCTGTGAAGAAAGAGCTACTTGTTTAATATATTGATTTGTAATGCAAAGCTTTCTGAGGTTACTGGAGTAATTAGGTGACAAGCTGTAATCACTGGTAAAAGAGATAGCCTTCAGAATTCTTACACACCCAGCTTAGACTTTGAAGGCATTGTACTATGTGTCAGTCTTTGTTTTCTATTACAGTCTTTGAAAGGATAGATGTGACAGGCAAACCTGGAGAAACTGTAGTCTAAAACTGTCTTTACGCCTGTTCTGCCTTTCTTTACCACTTCATGCTACCATTTCACCAGGAACTGAAATTTCAGGTGGCCAAGTCCATGAAACCGCAAATATCTTTTTACTACAGCAGGTAACAGAAATCCCCTCATTATGAGGAGATTCACTTAGGTTTGACAGAGATTCTACAGACATGAACTGCTATGATGATGCTGAAAACATGATGCCCAGTACCAAATGGTGCCTTGCCAAAGCATGACAGATGTGCAGAAGTACAGTGGTAAAAGGTGTGTGGTAGTGATGGGAGAAGGAAGTGAACACAGCTGAGCTGGTGTGTAGGGATGTGTGTTGGGGTGGGAACAGTTCTCTTCCATATGTGTCCAAGTATGGATGAGGATTCACGTGTGGAAATGGCCGTGGGGCACTAAGCCTAGAATGCATATGAATAGCCTGGGGAGGAGGAGAGGAGTGGGTGGGTGCGGAGAAGGGGGAGCCAGGATTGCTGTTCTTTGCTTTTCTCCTTGCCTCTGTTTGCTGGCCCCTCCTGACATATGACACCAATTCTCACAGGAGCTTGCAGCCCAACTTCTCCCTCCTTTCCTCACAGAGCATCCAGCACAGGGAGGACAACGCAGCTGCCAATGAGCCCAGGGCAGCATCCTGCATCTCTGCAGAGCCGTTTTGCTTATGAACATTGAGGTAAGAACCCCCTGTCCTCTCTGTGTCTGTGGGCACAAGAAGTCCTGCCTAAGCTAGCAGGAGCCAAGAAACCCTGCAGACATGGCTGTGTTGGGAACTTCTGTGAGATGCTCCGTCTTGGCACTGGGCTGCCCTTCTGGTATGCATTGTGGCTGCCTGAGGAAAGTTTGCAGGGAGACGACAAGGAAACTGAAAAGGGGCAGGACTGACTTGTCAGTCCCTGAGCATCCTGTGAGCTGCTTCAGGTGTGTCTGTGAGCTCTGTGACAAACAGCTCTGGTCCCTGCAGAAGGAAGAAGTCCCATCAATAGGTAGCTGTCAAGCCTGGGCTCAGCACTCTGGGCCAGTATGTCCCCAGGGTTGCACAGCAGGTATATTCATACCTTGGCAGCACCCTCATGTTGAGACTGTTCCTCTATAGGATTTCTGGTGCCAGGGGGGCTGTGATGGAAAGGAGAAGTATGCATGACCCTCAGCACTTAAGTAAAGAGAACAGGGAAAAATTACGGTTTGCCTCCATATCTCCTTGTCTCCATGTCAGCTCTGAAAAAAGCAGGTTTAAAAAAAAAACAAAAACCCTTGTGAATTACACTTGGGGTTCATAGCACATCCACATAGGTACAGTCATGGTTAAGGTTTATGAGAACTACTGGTTGTATAAACACTACCAGGCAGTGAGAGAGAATTAAAATGTGTTTGCAAAACATCTGTCTCAAGTTTGTCATGTGCTATATATATGCACTAGGCTTGAAAATCACTTCAGTATGCTTCTGTTTGTTATTTATTATGTGTTTTAGAGAAGATTTTACCCAAACAAAATAAAATTAGTTTGTTTTTAGGGACTACAATTTAAAATACAGACTGCTAACCAACCTGTTGAAGCAGAATTGAGTAATATTTTATTGTCCTTGTACTGCTGTATTTCTGTATTATTATTTGTGTTGTTTAGGAAACAGAAACCAAACAAATGATGTTCCTCAGATGCTGGTGGCTTTTTTGGATACTTGAACACCATGAGTTTTTAGCAGAAAATCTCAGGGAAGAAAAAGGATATGGATTGAGAAGATCAAAACCTAAACACATTCTGTTAAATACTGTGGAAAAATATCCCAGCCCAAGTGATCAAGGTGAATATGGTAATTTTAAAACAGGCGTGGAGGTTTTTTACCCTGATTTGTTTGGATTCTGGACTACATGTCCAGGAGGATTATAAGGAATTTATAAGGCTGATTATAAGGAAAGATATTCTTTATAATCAGCCAGGTTTGCATCATTCTACATTTTCACATGCCTGATTTTTGCACTTTTGTCTTTGTCCATCTTGTCCTTTCCCTTTTGCATATGTCAGAAAAGGAGATTATTTCTGTGCTGTACTTATATAGCAGATAGCCTCTTACTGTCACAAGAGAATAATAGCCTATATACCTGTTTTTTTTCTAGAAGTAATGTCAACAGTAGTTTGGAAAATAAATACTCTGCAGATCCTGCTTTTGGACATTTTTATGTCATTGGCTGTGAGTGTCAGTACCAGGGACAAAATCCAGCTCTGTCAAAACACAAATTTAGACAGTGGAATGGACTGCCCAGGGAGGAGTTGGAGTCACTGTCCCTGGAGGTCTTTAAGGAAAGACTGGACATGGCACTTAGTGACATGGTCTAGTAGACATGCTGGTGTTAGGTCACAGGTTGGAGTCAATAATCTCAGTGGTCTTTTCCAACCTTAATGATTCTGTGATTCTGTGATCACATTCCAGTGTCTTACCCAATAAGACTCATTTTCCTGTACATGACTTCCACCTTCCCAGTCCTCATCCTGGTAGAATATGCAGTGAAATACCAATCAAGAGGACAGAACAAAAGTAAAAAAATGCTACAACATTCCTCATTTCATACTACATGACATCAACTCACCTTCAGTTTTTCATTCCTTGGGGCATCTGTTCTGGAGCAAATTCCTCAGCCTCTATATGCTCTGTATTCATGCAGGGCTCACACTTGTGATCACAGATGTTTTCAAAATTTTCCATAATTGCACACCCACTCTTGAAGCCTAAAATACATGTAAGGGTAGAATGAAATCACTCACCTCCATACCTATTTATTCTAGATGAAGACTGCATTCTGGAAATTGCTTTTTTACTGGACAGTTCCAAAAGTGCTACGGACTATAATCATGAATTGCAGAAAAAATTTGTACTGGAAACAGTAGACAGAATGAAAGGTCTGCAGCTTAGTTCTGGACGTACCCTTAGCTGGAGGATGGCTTTACTCCAGTACAGCAATACTGTTTTCATAGAGCAAACTTTCCATGACTGGAAAGGTCCTGAAGCATTCAAATCCCATATTGCTTCCATCACCTACATGGGTCATGACACCTATACAACTTATGCTATAACTAATCTCACACAACTCTACATGACCGAAGGGACTTTGGCTAGTGTGAAAATAGCCATGCTTTTCACCGATGGAGTGGACCATCCAAGAAATCCAGATATTTTTGCAGCTACAGCTGATGCTAAAGACCAAGGAATTGTATTTTTCACCATGGGAATGACCAGAGTGGCTGAGGAGGTTAGCAATGCTGCCAAGCTCCGGCTCCTGGCCAGTGTCCCAGCATCCAAGTTCGTTTTCAACCTCCAGGAGAAAGAAACTCTGGAGAAGGTTGTCAAAGAAATGGTATGTATGAGAAAGAAATTGCAATAGTTATAGGAACAAATGTAAAATTGTATTATTTCCAATATTTTGAAATGCTTCTGCTATTAAAGAAATCTGTAGTTTTTACATGTTAATGTGGCTCACTTACTAATAAGATCACTGTTTCCAAGTAGAGGTTTCCTTTCTCTCCTCACCATTCAGATCTTGTCAGCCAAAATATTTGAAGCTGGCAACTGAATTAGACTTAAAGAGACCTCTGTGAAGTTATTTTTATCTCTGTTTTTCCTCCTACATAAGGTATTTCAAACTTTCTTCCTTAAAAAAACCCAATTTTTGTACATCCTAATGCTTTCTTCCGTAGCGAGTAGGAAACTGACATTGCCTTTTGTACCAGAAAAAGATGCAGCTCTTACAGAAGTGAAAATAAATTTGTAGACCATGGAGATGGTTCAGTTTAGATAAAATCTGAACTTAGTGATAGAGATCTTTAAATTTCCATGGAAAGCCTACCACATAATCAAGAAGAGGTGTGTAAATTGAGCTTGAAGTTTTATTTGGGTCCCATTTTTCTGTATTTAAACTTCATTTATTAAAAAAAAATCCCCTGTCAAGTATGGAGACTAGAGCCATCCTCTAGCCTGTAAATCTAGTGACATAAGCTGTGGATGAAGTCCTGATCTGAGCATGCACAGACATATAAGCTAGAAATATGAATAACAACCAGGAGACTTCTGCAGTGAAATGGACACCTAAGTGATCTCATATAGGCCTGGAGCATGTGCCTAAGTTGGCTTTCCTGTCTGCCTGTCCTTCAGTTAAACAGCCAGCAACTTTGCATTGGTTTCCCCACATATCAACCTTCCCATCTTCTCTGCTACTACCAATACTTTCTTTATCACAGCAGCCACCTCTCAAGTGACTAAACACACTTTTTGTTACCTGTTCCAAACAGGTAGGCACCCTCAGGTGCCTTCTTCTGAGAACACAGCTGCTGTTTGCTTTAAATAATGGGTTTGTCATGTGCATACCTGTAAATTTTAGAGACCTATATTGCACTGCTGCTCATCAACACATTTATGTCCTCTCAAGATACTACATCAGTTGTGAAAAGTGGGAGGAATGCATTGTATGTGGTTGTTTCAACTCTACAGGTCTTCTAAAAAATAACACAGCTAATTCAATGATGATAACTTTATGTGATCACTGTCAAAGTCAAATATTTCCTAAGGTGTTCTTATTGTTGTTCTCATTTTGTGTGTGCCTAACAGTATGAACAGCAGAGCTTCTGATTTTCCCAAGTGTAGTGTAGGTATTGTTCACTACTAGAGAGCTGGTCTGTTCAGCATTTTGGAAACAGTGTCATTTCTGGGTGCACTGTTCCCAGACACCTAACTAACCTTTTTACTGTTATAATTTTAGCAAATTATGGGTGGACAAGGAGAGTCAGTGATTTCTGCAGCCAACAGTCTGTAACAGAAACTGAAAATACTTAAATTATTTTTTAGAATGGAGAGATTATTATAATGTTTGTC
Source organism: Acanthisitta chloris (assembly GCF_000695815.1). NCBI lineage: Eukaryota > Metazoa > Chordata > Aves > Passeriformes > Acanthisittidae > Acanthisitta > Acanthisitta chloris. The sequence continues at coordinate 30,743 of NW_008657447.1, read as the reverse complement.
AGAAATTAAAATTTAATTAATGTTCATTAATATGTTAATTTCATAATTCAATTAGCTGCTGAAGCAATTTATTTTCACATCTTTCAGTGTCCTTTCTGTAGAGCTGGATTATGATTTTAAGTTTCTAATGTTATTTTCAATATCCATCTTTTACAGAACAATCTGTCTGAGGAAGAAGTAAGTAATTTAAGTACTTTTTTTTTTCCTGTACAGAACTACTGGTTAATACAGACATTTACAATTATATAGAAACATAGTTAAAGAAAACTGATAGCTCAGGAAGTTGGTTAAATATTGAGTCTAATGGGATTGCCTTCAAGTTAAACATGTTTTTGTATTTGCAGGACAGAGCTTTAATTTACTAATGTGCTTACTAATTACTAATGTACAAATTACTAATGTTATTTGCTATCGTAATGTATTTTCAAAACTGAAAAAGAACAATGTGTAACTATTCAGGTTCACAAGAATTTGTTGGTACATCTTGGCATGTCATCCAACAGACTCACTGGAAAAGAAAACATGACACAGAGCTGAATGTAGTGCAGTTCTAGCCCTTAATCCTCTTCCTATGTAATAGAGTTCAAAAGATGGGAAGAACTCGAAGCTGCAACATTGCACTTTTCCAGTTTGTCCACACTGTGTCACCCTGACTGCAGGCATTGGTAGGTCTGCCTGGCATTTTGGGGGGAATAAAATTAATTTTCCTTTTAAAGATGTTAGGGCTATTAAAGGTATAGTTATCTCAGACAAAAACTGTTCTCATGAGCAGCTCAAGCAAACTGTTAAATATTATGAGCATTTGCAAGACTTGAAACATTTTATCTTTCACTCATTTCCACTGACATGTTGATTTTTCTCTGTCAATATAAAAGTAGTAAGACAGTCAATGTTAGCCTTGGAAAACATTGTTAGTAATTGGGGTATTCAGATAAGAATGATATTTAAACCCTTCACTTCTAGACATCTCAAAAATAAGTGGAGGTTTAATAAATAACTAAACCAAAAATAAAACCAACATTCCTTATCCCTCCTACAAAAATAACTCCAGTATCTGTAATAATTCTCTACTATGGAATGGTTTTAAAGTTTCAAAAATATCCTAAAAAATTACATAAATGCAGCCAACATAATGATGTTTAACTGGGACATATGATGGTAGAGGTGATAGAAGATAAAAGAACAATTTAGAAAGTGTTATCATGAATTGCATTAACTAAATAAAAGTACACATCCATATATGTTTTGTTTATACATCAAGCTAGAGCTAAACTATGATCTATCCAACATATACTAGAGTTAAGGGATGTAACATGTTTTCTTACCCCATTGTCTTGGCTATCTCCACAGTGCCTAGTAATCAAAACAAATCTACAATGACAGACACAGCATACCTATCAATTGACGTTGTGAAGAGTTTGGAGGTTAAGCCATTGCCAAGATGATTGGAATTTCAGGAGTAGGAATGATATAAAATGTTGGATGGAGTGTAGGAGGCCACATTCTCGATGAATGGCCAACTTATGGTTAAAAAATTTCTGTAAAACATTTAATATAACTTCTGGTCATTACTGGTGTACTCAGACTAGCCATACACTAACTTAAAGGAAATGTCCCTGTGTTTTCTATCTCTGCTTTTAAAATATGCTGATTTGTAGTGTTATCATTCAAAGTGTCCCCAGGTTGCCACATATAACTGTGAGAAGGGAGACAGAGGCCCTCCTGGCCCTGAGGTAAGTAGCTGTCATTTCTCAAATAACTGATACACAGTATAAGTCAAGATTTAACTAATTGTTGGAATTTTTTAAAGAAATTATTTGAACCAAAATCCTGAGACAACAAAAGTTCAAGGTTCAATACATAGCAGTCCATATTTCCAGACTGCATGAAAATGTTACACCAGTAGGAAATGCACAGAGAGACCTGAGAATTCCATGGGACACTCCCTCTGAGAAAAAAAATGAAGTGTGTTGTGGAGAGGCTCTCCTTTTAGCCACAGGAGTATAAAAGGCAGAAAGGAACAACTTTCCCCTGTGGAACACCTGTTGCAATCAGACAACAATACCAGTTGGATCTAGCTAGCCCCAAATCAAACATTCATATCTGAAAAGCTCTCTGAAAGCAAGAGAGCAAGATACTGAAGCATGAGGAACAACTCAGCCAAGAGACTTGTAAAAAAGGTAAAATGGGCTGGACTTCTTTCAGAGTATTCCTACAAACAGAACCCCTAAATCTAGGGGATTGCTTCATATATGGTTTGGTGATCTAAACTGCAGGATTTGCATTTCAAAAAGAACTCTTGGAGCCGAATGATCTGTTACTATATCCCTAACATTGAACTAGAGCACCATGGTACCTCACAGCCCTTGATCGAAGTGAAGGGACAGTGTCAGAGTTTGAAATGGAACACCTGATCTGTCCATCCTCATCCTATTGACCTGAACATCCTACACATAAATAAACAGAAATGCACAGTACAGCACACTTTAATTGAAAATGTAGCCTCTACTGTGTGCAAACAGTAGTTTTGTTTGGGTTATTATTTGATGTCTTGGAGAATGCAGGTACCTCCTACACAAAAGCATACACCTCACGAGTTCAGAAAAACACTAGCGTAGCAAGCTGAACACTGCAAAACATCTAATCACCTCTCTTCTTCAGAGAAGACCTGAACAATTTTTGCTTACAACAAAGGCAAATAAGACAAATGGCTGCCTACTGATTTGGTCCTGCTGTTCCTAGAAATTCCATTTCAAGGTTATGGTAAATGCAAAGATTATTTATAATAAATCCATAGGAAGCAAATATCCTAAATAGAAAAAAAGAGCAGATATATTGTATAACAAATTTATTTTACTAACCTATATGATAAGAATCTTATTTCATTGCTTCCAGGGTAAAAAGGGTCGCACAGGGGATGATGGAGCTCCCGGCCTGAAAGGAGCAAAGGTGATGTGAGTTTTCAGATTTAGAAGAAAGATTTGGTACTTCATTAATATGGAAAGACTATCCTAATAGTGCCTACGTCCTTTCCACCTGTAAATTCCTTAAACTTCATCTACCCCCTTTTGCTGCAGTAAAGACTCTTTACAAATTAAAAACTTGTATCTAACATACAAAAGCTGATATGCTCTCTGTGTTGCATTTCTGTATCTCAGATATTGAGATAGCTACTCAGATAATTAGGACAATCCTGTTTTATCCTTATTTCACTGATCCTGATGTTGGATTATTCCTAGGGGGAGCCAGGTCTTAATGGAATCCCAGGACGAGATGGAATAGAGGTAAAATAATATTTTTGTCCCTTCTCCAATGAGCAGTGTTCCTTCAAGGCAAAACACCACATTTTTTCTTTTTTTTTTCTAAATTATAAGAGTAATGTTCAATTCTGGTTTACTGACTAATGATTCATTAACACTAGAATAACTTTGTTAATGAAACAATACCATTGTTTAATGAAAAGGAATAATTCCTTCTTGTAAGTGTGATCTAGAAAATACTCTCAAATAATGCATAGTCACTCCTAAAAAGTGTGAAATTCTCTGATATGATAATCTAAGAACATTACAGAAATTGACACTCTGCCTGCATCGTTCTGAGTTAGTTTAAATTTCTCGTTTAGCAAATAAAGGACCCTGTGTATAATAGCAAAGAAGTTGATTGAAATACCTATAGGAAGTAACTGTACGATCAGTCTCATACATGAATCACTCTGCTTTCTGTTTTTTTTATTTATTCAGTATATCCTTTTTAATTAGTGCCTTTTTTCTTGCTTTCTTATTTTTGCATGTTTCTCATTAAAATGGAAATATGAACTTTACTTGATCTGCTTTTACATCACCAAAATTCCATTCTAAAATGACAGTTTCATAAGATTTGTTCAGTCATACAACAGCAGCCACCATGACCAGTAAGCGTGGTAGTTCAAATCACACTGCCATGTTTACCAGAGAACATCTTTTCTACTTGAAATGCTGTTTCTCTGGAGAGGGTAGAATGTTAGTGGAGCCAATACTCACATTCCTACATTTGGGTTATATATCCTCATAACCTGTTTTGCCTTTTTATTTTCCCAGGGAAAATCTGGATATAAAGGAGAGAAGGTACTTCTTTTAGCCAGAACTTATGCTTACATATTTGATGTCACAGTTGTTTATTATGTATAGTGTATACTATACACTATACATAACATACACATACTAACATCATCTGAGCAGCTGCTGCATGAGCTGTAACAGATGTGGCCCTTCCTCAGTGAACTTACAGCACAATTGCTGTAACATGTCATGACTAGGATAACTTTTAGGTTTACAACTAAAAGAATAAGGAAGATATGCTCAATATATGTACTAAACATTTGTTCCTATTCCTTTCCAGGGTGAAAGAGGTGAATGTGGAATCCCAGGAATTAAAGGAGACAGAGTAAGTAGTGACAAAGTTGTTATGCTTCCAGGAAACACAGTTATAAAACAGAAATACTGTAGTTCCCTGAATAACAACCATGGTGATAGATACAAGGGAAATATTAATCCTAAGGCTGAGGGAAATTAACAGCTGACACTTTTAACATATGAAGTGAGCAAGGACACCATTTTCAGTAGCCTTCTCAGCTCTTGCTACATTTTCATGTGATTCCTCTTACAGCCCAAGCCTAACTCTGCTTTAACAGAAGCATAAAGCTTGAAGAAGTAAGCAAAGGGAATGGGAGATGAAAATGAAATCAAGGTTTCTAAATCTATTCTTTAAGATTTGGTGTATAATCACTGTAAATATTTTAAATGCAACCAACAGAGTTTAATCCTGGATTATTGGTCCTTGATAATTAACTCTGTTCATTCTTACTCTATATTCTGACTACCAGTCCATTTAAAAATATTTATTTAATACTGCTGAGTTTGTCTTGAATTTAGTTTGTATTGCAATGTAAAGATATCTAAATAAGACACCTTAGTAAAAAGTTATCTAGAAGTGGTTTGGATGAAATCTAAATATACATACCCCTTTTTTCACTTGTCTGCCAGGGTCCTGAAGGTCCAGTAGGACCCAGAGGAATAAGAGGGCTACAGGTAAAAAAAAGGGGGGTGGGAGGGTGGGAGGGAGGAAATTATAAAAACAACAATACCAGGTTCCCTGGGATTCAAGGCTCTGAAATAATATCATACCACAACTGTCATGGAATCTTTGAGTCACTGAGTTCAAGGCACCCAAAATCTATCTTCTTAAATAGAAAAATTAACAAGAATTTGGAGAAGCAGTCTAGGCGAAAAAATCAACCTTACAGTTCATTCAGTCTCAACGACCATAACAAATACAGTTCCATAAAAACCAATAATCACTCAGTACCCTTTCAGTGTCTTAAACATTTCATTATCTCAAGAAGTACATGGAAACACTTTAGTCAATTGTCGTCCCAATACACTTGGGCTGAAGGCCGAGAAGCTTAGTCTCTGATAGATGTTTCAGTAAATCTTGACTGTAGATTACCTTTAATTGTGTTCAAATAAAGGGAGACCACAATTCTTTCCCCTGATTACCAGACCCAGTTCCAACAGAGTTGAGTAGCTGAATCTATATAACCATCAGAAAGCAAAACTTCAGTTCTGAAATGTTTGAAACTCTTATTTTCATGCAGACTACAGCAACTTATAGATTGTTTTTCAAGCTGCCATTATTCAGAAATCTTGAAAAATCTCATTAAAACCAATCCTGTTTTAATAGGGTCCACAAGGACAATCTGGAGATCATGGGCCTGAAGGCCTGCAAGGATCAAAGGTAATAAATGCATTGTTTCTTCTCTTTATTAACATTAAAAGGTACAAATATATACATATACTACAACAACAATGATTTTACCCTTATACTTTATACCCTTCTCATAGTGGATGCAGTTTAATATGACACTGCTAGCAAATCATATACTTCTTGTATTCTACAATGTTCCTAAGAAAGGCATTAATTTGCACTCTGTATGAATTCAGGTCCAACTCACACTCCCATCTTTATTCATGAACAGTTAAAATATGGTGCTGTCACAGAATATGACTTAGCATTGCATTTCTTCAGTTTTCAATTTTAAATTTTTTTTTGTCTAAGTGCCAAGCAGGCACTTGGTACTTAGAGAAAAAAAGAGTTTGGCATCTTTGGCATTTCAAACCAAGTTTGTTCTTGAAACTCTATATTCTCATGAAAAATTCTATAGCTCAAAATAAGCAGTTTGAGTGTTTACTGATGCTCAGCAGACAATATCTGAAGGTCACAAGGATGAGTACAATTCAGGACACTGTCTTGCAATGGGTCCTCTGAATGTGGGCCAATGAAATCACCCAGTATTTTACTACAAGATCCAGTTCCCTCTGTAAACATAAAATATTTTTTGTTTGTTTAAGAAGTGTATGACTTACATTTATTAAATCATTAAGATTTGCTGGGTTTACTACTCACTTCATCCATTGCAAATTCCAGGTATATCAATGGAGATTACTTAATTCGGTGGTTCTGTGATAACTTGATATCTTTATCATATTAGCTTAATGAAAGACGTAAATATCACTGAATATTATAGACAATTATGGAAAGTGGTTTACCTTCATTAAGAGAGACCACAGTTACACTTTGCTTCTCACAAAAACCTTCAACTGAGTAATTCAGCCAAGGCTAATGAGTTCTTCAGCTACTACTGAAAGGAATGTTGTCATGCAGCAAGCCTGAAAACAAGTGTATAAAGGACATTATTTGACATATATTTAAAATATATCTATTTGATAGATAATCTTTTTTGCACAGTATTTAGAGCACCTGCTGGCCAACAGTGATGCATAAAGCAGTTGGGTGTCAAAACTTTTCTATCCCACATGAATTGAAACAATTTTGGTTTTGTTTAATCTGGTATCACTTTGTACAGGATAAATCTATGCTCTTAATAAAGGGAATTTTGAAGCATTGAAAGGGTGAGTAAGACAATTCCAAATGGCTGAAATTCGTGATATACAACAAATTAACCTACGAACTGAGTTAGACTGATTTCCCTAGACAACTATTTATAAGCACAATTATTTCTTTTTCATTCTTTGAAAGGGTGAAAGAGGTTTCCCTGGGCCACCTGGCTTGCCAGGAGAGACTGGAATAGGACTGCCAGGCCCAAAGGTACATCTTCTCATCTTCTGTATTGCATGTATTGTAGGATAAGAACAAAGACCAAGACAGCTGAGATAATAGACTTTATGATAGATGAGAAACTTCAAACCCTTAAATGCTGTTTTTATGGTACAGAAAAGGTATTTTGTATGTTGATCAAAACTGTTTGGGGGGAAAAAAAGAAAAGCACATTTTAAGTACATACTTTAAAGGACTTTTTTACAGTAGTTCTTACATTTGACATAACTCAGCCCAAGCAGAGTATGGCTGAGTAAAACTGCATGCATAGTCTTGAACAGAAATTATTCTGTGCAAAACAGGCTTGTTGGCATAAAGAGAATACTAACTCTATGATAGAAATACTGGCTTCTTGGGAAAGGACAATAAGTGATACATGACTAGGAATGTGATGGAAATAACGAGCTGTTTAAATTCAACATCATCTTCTCTCAAAGGCAGAATTGAGGCTGCCCCAAATGCTGTGACACTGCATCAATTCAATGTCTGTTGGGTCTTGCATGCTGTATGATTCTGAGGACACTCAGATTTTCTCTGCCATTCCTGTATTCTCCTATGTCTAGTATTTCAAGCACAGAATGTCTGATGAATCATTATATATTGCACACATAAAAATACTTAAATCAGGCATATTCAAAGTACATCTCTGTTTGAAGGGTGACACCGGTTTGACAGGAAGACCGGGCCCTGTTGGCCCACCTGGAGTTGGTGAGCCAGGACTTATGGTATGTCTATTTTTAATTTGGTGAGAGGGAAGCCAGACAGAATTAAAAAATTCTCTGTTCTTCACTGTAAAAATGTGTGTTAAATGATACCATATTTTTTCTTTCTTCTACTAGTTCTCACTCATACATACTAAGCTGTCTGACTCTCATTTTCCTCAATAAACTGGAAATGTTTCCAATTTCTTAACTTTTCTAAATATCTTAGTCTCCAAAATAGGTATGAAAAAAATAACATCTTATGCAAAACCACATAAATATTTAAATAAATCTGTTCCCTGATAAGATTCAAATCCCCATGTGGTAACTTTGAAGTTGACTACATCTCAGTATTACTAGAACATCAACATCAGCATGGCTTTGAGGAAGAGACTTTCAGAATTTATAGTAAGCTTGGCTCTTTCTTCTTTTCCTTCCCTTCCTCCTCTTGGTATTTGTAAACTCAACCTCTTTGAGGTAATTCAGAAAATCAGTGTGTCAATTTTATGGTCCTTTTTATTTCTAAATGCCAGGCAGCACCTTTTACTGAGCTATTTACAATACAGCAGACTCAAATCATTTCTCATCACCTGGATGAAAGACCTCTAGTGCAATCATATGGGAAATTTTGTCCAGTTTTTTCACAGGTAGTTTTTCCCCATTGACAAGGAAAGATTTGTAATAATCATTTCAAAAGAGGTGCTCCCATGAAAAAGAGAAAGACTGTTTGATAACTGACCTGGCTGATCTCAAACCTGATTGAAAACACAGTACTGGAGAGGAGTGCATTCTCACTGAAGACCCCAAAGAAAAGAGCAGAACCAATCAGGCCAGTGGTGACAGTCAGTCAAAGTAATACTTCTGGAATCTCTTCAATAACAGCATAGAGCAAAGAGCCACTTTAGGGGGGAAGAGGTGCCTGTAACGTGAATCTTTGTTAGACACAAAAGCTGTACTGCTGTAACAAAAGATTCTGATTTTCTTAAAAACTAAATACTAAAGATATTACTTTAATTTATTTTAAAGTTTATTTGTTTCAAAAGAATTTTCTTTTTAGGACTGAATGCTGTGTAGTTACATTTACCTAAGAACTAATTCCAAAGCTCTATGCAGAAGAAGAAGCATATCTAGCTTATGCAGAGCCAAACCTATCAGCATTCTGTGATGTGTGTGTAATCTCAAGGAATAACTCCGAGAAAAAAAGGTGCAAAAAACAGATGTGAGAAAACACTGTGAAACAGGCTCAGTATGCACAGGTTTTGGACTTGCATTTACTGAAAGGTTTTGGTTGTCTTATTTGCCTCTTGTTCTCCTACCAGATCTGAAATGGCCATGCTATTATACCCTTCACTAACTACAGTAAAATCTCTCTGCAGCTACATCTTCTTCAGCACTGCTCTGCATGGGCTTTAATCTAGTTTTCCCTGTCTTTTGTGATTACACTGATACATTTATAAGGATTAGTAAGAATTTGTGAAACAGAAGTTTAGGGAGTGAAGATTTCAAAAGCATAAGAAACAGGAATTTCAGCTACATAACCTGTGATTCATTAGTAACCAGAAAAGTATTGTTAACTGCTTCAGGCCAGAATACTGCATTACTGCATGATCTTTAACAGGTTTTAACTGCACCAACATTTGAAGACGTGCTTATAACTGACAATGGCATAGAACACACTGTTGTTCATTTGAGTGATTAATACATATTCTAGGTCATTTTAAACCTATGTTAACAGGGACCTCAAGGACCACAAGGTGTTCAAGGAGAAAGAGGTTCACCAGGAGAAGGGCCTCCAGGAACAAAGGTACAGCAGTCAAAGGGTTTCAAGATCAGAGCAGCGCCATTAAATGAGTGCATGCCAAAACATGTCCACAGAAGGCACAGAAATCTGAGACAGTAACTTGTAAATTACTATTAAAATTAGGCATCAAACAACCCCATATATTTTCATGGAATTCACTTGGCTCAAACATGACTCATAGGCACCGCGAGGCTTTGGGGCCTGTAATGCCAATATTTAATTCACCTGATGCTTGATTTGTGGGATCTAAGCCTTGAAAGAATTCCAGCTATAATTATCAAACAGTCTCGAGCATTTGACTTTAAATAAAATACTATTAAATGGTTTCTAGATAAAAAATTAACATTTTTGGTTGCTTTTTATCTAAATCCTTATGTGAGATGTATTTGCAGGCTTCTAAGCTTCTTACTTACCTCAGTCAATGGCTTATGCATTTTAGCAGAAGTTTGAATTCAGTTTGTGAGAAAAGAAAGCTGCTGTTATTCCTTTTCAGATCCAGTGGAAGCAATGACAGTAGTAGCTGTACCTACACGGATGGACTTACTAGAAGCTACCCACTGCAAACCATCTCCCAGGCTGAATTGTCACTTTGGCCTTTGGTCACAACAACAAGTGACACAGCTTGAACATGAGCTAAATGAGCAACTAAACAGTTCGCTCATGTTTATGAACACACCAAGGCAATTCTGGATGGAAAAATGATAAAAAATTGTTTTGCAGATGCAGGGCCCAACTGTCCCTTTACTAAAAATCTTAGGATTTCTGCTTAGCACAATACTGTAGTCAGCTAGGTTTAAATTTAGCTGCTGCCAGCAACATAAGATCTTCAAACATCCAGTGTGTTTTACAATGAATTATATAAATTACTTAACCTCGTTGTTGGTTACCATTTGCTTAGTTCTCATGAACGAAAAGGAACAAAACTACTTGAAGAAAATGCATTTAGAAATTATTCCATTGCCACTGAAATATCAATTCATGTGGGAAGAAACACAACTAATAAGTAAAGCACAGCAACAAAGCACAGCGAGAACAACTACAAATGCATTAACTAACAAAAACTATTAAGCAATTGAGAAAGATAGGAAGAATAAAGTAAGTAAAGTGGAATTCTACCAGCAGTATTGGAACACTTCGTTCTATAAAAAATGTACAACATTTTACTGCCAAGTCTGACCTAGAGCCAAACATGTATCAACAGAGTCTATACGTATCTCTAATCCTATTCATGCCTGCCAAGAACGTCAGCTTTCTGGTTTTAAACACGTTTTAAACAGGTGATTTGTTAATCTGAGTGAATTTTACAGTTGCTTTCTTCAGAATGTTTTTACAACAAGCTCACATTTCAGTAAAAAGGATAATGATGGCAGGTGCTCTAAAGCATCAGGAGTAAAGAATTTTATTTTAAACAGAAATCCACATAAATGTATTCCAGTCAAAATTATAGAGTTGGTTATTAGGGCTAGAAAAGACCTGTACAGGGCATAACTTTATTGTCTTAAGTGATTCTGTGACAATATAGGTAAGCTAATATCTGCCTCTACATGTTGTATTAACAGAAGTGCAAGAAAGCACAGTATTTGTACCCTTATTAGTATCCTATGCTTTCCCTAAGACCACTGTTTTGTAAATAAACATTCAAAAAGACAATGACATTTACAAATAGACTTCTACAACAATACAGTTGGCCAGATCTTCATTCTGGCAAAATGCTTGGTGAGAGCTAGATCCTCATTGCCACACATTATTGAGATTAACTCATGAGACAAAAAAGTAGAATTCAGCTCTCAGTCTCAATACTCAGCCCTGCTGACATTTAAATCAGTTGTGGTTTTGCCATTGATTTGAAAGGAAGCAGAACAGGACCTTAAGCAATTGAGGTTGGCAGAAAGATAAAAAGAAGCATGTTCAGCTCTTTCGTCAGTGATTTCAAACTGCAGAGCAAGCTCATTTGAAAAGATAACCTCTCTGGTATCCTGGAACACAGACCCAGGAGCTGCTTTCTGTTCCTCCTCATTTTGGTTTTCCAGATGACAGAGCAAACACTGTCTCTAGTTACTTCAGAGAGAACAGCTGTGTGTTTCCACAGTTAACAGCATATTATTTTTTCACATAGGGAGAGCGTGGATTTGATGGACCAAAGGGCCGTCGTGGACTTCCAGGCATCAGCATAAAAGGTGAAAAGGTGAGCAGTAAATACACCAGGTGATTAATGAACTGCCAATAAGTCTACATAATGCAGAGAATGCAGGATTGACATTCACTACAAAAGGTGTAATGAGGCAAGGAACCCACAATAGACCCTGGATAATATGGTATGTTGTTGAAATTTATGCTCAATAAACTCACTCAACCTGTTTTAACATCTCTTCATATTAAAATAGGAGATGTTAAAAATACCCATCTGATTCTGTGGGAAAGTTAAGAAAAAGAGAACTAGCAGTTTCCTGCAATTGAACCAGCAGGGAATAAATGCATCTATGAAAGAAAAAAGGTCAGATCCCCAAGTTCACTGGCTTCAAGAGAGGTTAAGTCAACATGTACTAGCATGGGAGTTGTCCCGCATTGCTTCTGTCTTTACATAACTAACCAATTCTACTTTGTTTGCCAGGGTGAATTTGGTCCTCCTGGTTTACCTGGACCAGTTGGATTACCTGGAATTGGAATTCAAGGAGAGAAGGTGCAATTTTCACTTCCCCCTTACCCCACACTGAAATGTATAGTAACAGAGGCTGGTTTATTTTTAATAATTACATAATTAATCTTCTCAGGGAGTGGAGGGTCCTAAAGGACCACCTGGCTCTAGAGGACTACCAGGACAGGGACTACCTGGACCAAAGGTTAGGGAATTTTCTGAAGTAAAAGCTACTGTGCTGCTTTTAGTGTTATGTTTCATGATTAAGAAATGGTCTATCTCTATCCTTATCTGTGTTAAAGTGCTGAACACCGATCTAAGTATTGATATAAATGCAGGAATTAATTTTATTTCTTAATATTATAAAACTGTACAGCAGATGCTACTCCACTGAGAAGCCTTGATAAACTAATGCCATGGCTGTTTATTTCGGTTTTGGCTTGACTTACCACAGAACCTTTCTCTTTTCATACTAGACAGTGACCTGCACTTTGTCCAATACATTTCCATATTGAGAGTTGTCTGCCTTGAACTTGCAGTTTCATCACATCACATGCAGGTGCAGTGAATCAGTTCCAAGACATAGCTGCACTCAACAGAGTGGAACACCAAAATTTCAATTTGCCAAATACAGAACTGTTAATGAAAGGTATCACCCTTGAGGTGTTTGGAATGAAGATTTAAAGTGATTTTCTGAAATGGGTGACAAATGCTGTTCTGAATGACTGATGGCTATTAAAGCATGGTGTAAAGGAACTAGAGGTGTAAGTGGCTCAAGTGTCCTTGACAAGGTAAAGAATTTTGCAGCATCCGATATCAGCTCTTACATTTTAAGTAATTGTGCAGCTATATTCTTTACCACTGGAAAAGAGAAAGAGGAGAATGAATTGTCTGTGGATGTCAGCTATGTTCCTGAAGTATCAGCTACTTTGGCAGGAAAGATTCCCACGGACATACATGTATAGATTTACAACATTAATAATTTCCACCAACAACTCCTTGGTGACAGCTCAAAACATGCGGCAGATTCCTGATTTTTGTGACCAATGGTTTAACACATCATGCTAAAGACAATATCACATTAATCTTTCTTTAAATATAAGCAACAAAGCATATGCTTTTATAGTTTTCCATGATAACACTGTTAAAAACTAATATCTACTTAAGGGTGAACAAGGCTTGCCAGGAGAGACTGGAGTGCCAGGAGAAAGAGGTATTGGAGAACCTGGTTCTAAGGTACATTGTTAATAGAGGAATTATGTAATATATTTATTTATTCGGATTAGAAATTTGTGTTTCCTGAGTATCCCTTCTGTAGACACTTGGAAACAGGCTTACAAATAAAATTTAGATTCTTAGTTTTCTAAATTTTTAACACATACTTTCAATAACCTCCAGAGATGCGAGCATTTTAAATATACCAGTTGTGTACAAAAGTAGTCAGATTTATGGTGACTGGAATTTTCCACATGCCTAGCTTATGCTCAAGACAGTGCTGCATACAGCTCACCTGCAGCTCTGCCCAGAAAACCATCCAGAATATTAAATAAGTAGCCAGAACTTGCAGTCCCTAATGTAAGCTATGCTATAGACAGAGAGGTGAAAAAAAAGCACTGAATAGTGATTACTGTGCTGCTCCTTCCCCTTTCACATAGAACAGGATGGAAACGAAGCATCAGCTACATTCTCACACCTTCATATAAGAAACAACCTGTGCTACTAGACAGAAAGCACAGCTGCTAAGAGGAGAGGATGCTGTATCCAGATTATCTTAGTACCAAAGTTAGCAAGATAGTAACCAGTCCCTGTGCTGGTAACAGCCACATTAACACAGAATATGGCAATAGATAAAAAAGTACTTTTGTGATAGTGGAAAGGCACAGGGATGTCCTGGTTTTGCTCTTGTTTGTTAGGGATTTGGGACAGGGGTTGGAAAAGAAATTATTAAATTTCCTTTAATTTCACAAAATGCAATAATGCTGATTGAACTAATTTGACCACAAATGACTTCATTTCATCTAAAACTTCAAATGCTGTTACATAATGAAGGGGCAGCATTATTTTTTAAGAATGAACTGAAGCATTAATAGCTAATAATTTTAATTGCATAGATAAAATGCACAGTTCAAATAATCAGATAGTAGCCTAGTACCAGATAATGAGAGCTCTCTTCATTGAAAAAAGGTCAAGATTTGGGTTCATAGGCATAAATGTTTGCTATAAATATATTTACATTTTAGGGGGAAAAAATTAAATAGATTTCCTTAATTCATAGAAAGAATAGTACCAAGTCTGCATTTAACAGGCCTTACTTTTCATTGATGTCAGGGTGAGCCAGGGGCTTCAGGACTGGCAGGTCTGCCTGGTCTTCCAGGAGAAGATGGAGGGCCTGGACAAAAGGTTGGTTCATCTGCAGTCTGTCTGCTTTACTCCCAGTAACTCCCAGTGGAAGTTTTGCCATTGACTCTAAAAGGTCTATGATTTTAATGAACTTATTCAAGGGAACAGATAGTTATCTTGCACCTTGTCTGTGCAGTGCTCTGAAATGCTCCTTTGGTTTTTCTATTCAAGGGTGAACCAGGGTTACCTGGTCTTAGAGGTCCTGAAGGTGCTCCAGGGATTGGAATACAGGGGGAAAAGGTGAGAATTTCTTACTAAAGATGTCACTCAAAATTGTAATGTTCCAGGAATAGGTTTGTCAGTCTTCTTTATTTTGTCTATTATAAGTAACAAAAAAAATATTATTCTGCACTTCTAGTTGTTTCATTTTTGTTGTATTACAGCCTAATAAGTTGCTTAAAAAGCAGCTTTCCCTTTACAAACTACATTATTCTCAGCTTTTTCTCCCTGAAAGTATAAGATGGTCAATCAGACAGGGTATCATGATCAACTGATTGGTCTATTTGCCTCTGAATTAAAAAAAGTACCAGTCAGTGAACTAGATTTTCCTGGTTTGACTATTTCTTTAAAATACGTCTTTTTCATGTAACTACTTAACTTGATTTTTCAGCTGCAAGGATTCAATCTTTAAGACTCCTTTTGGGTTTGTTTTTTTTTACAGTATTCACTGGTAAGTCAGTTAATCTAATTTCAGATGAAATCTACAAAGTTTTAACTTTGCAGATCCAAAACTGGACAACTCCTGAGCAGAATTAACTGACTTTCCAATGAAGCCAATAGGAACAGCTCATATGCTCCAGCTGCGAGATAGAAATTTGCTATCTTTCACTGATATTTAAAATTAGTTTGTCAACACACTCTTAGTATTATTTGGTATGTGTGACATGTCTTCTTTTTTGTAGGGAGATCAAGGTCAGAGAGGAATACGTGGATTAACCGGACCAACAGGAGTGCCTGGACCTGCTGGAGCTAAAGTAAGTTAATTACTACATTATGTGTGTAAAATAGCCTCCCAAAGCTGTGCTTTCTTCCAGATCACAGGAACAACTGTTCCAGAATGAAGTTGTTGATTTAAAAATAGTGTGTAAAAAATGTTCAGCTAAGGCTTCTCTTAGCAGGACAGACCATGAACCCTATAAACATCTAGAAGCATTTTTTAAAAAAACTTTGCATTGTTTTTTCTCTCCTTCCTTCACTGCAGGGAGAGCCTGGTGCACCAGGACGTCTTGGAATGCCAGGCCCTCCTGGAAGAGCTGTGCCTGGACCAAAGGTAACAGCCACACTCCAGCTCCTAGTGCTTACAAACACAGGGTGAAAACTGAAGTAGGCCATTCTAATAATCATGTAAAGAATTTCAGCCTTTTGAGGTCAACTAAAACTTCTTCTCTCCTATGAGCCGAGTTATGGATTTTGTCCAGTCTAGTTACCACAGTGCCCTATATAACAGCTTGAGGTGTGGCCTACCTTTGTTATTTCTTTATTTCACGTAACCTTGGATATCAAAATACTTTTCTTTATTCTGCTTTTGGTGTTTAATGCTTGCAGTAGCAATAAATAAAACTAGCTCTTACATTTGATATATATGAATGTGTATCACAGAAATCCAAAAACACAGTCTGTGATTGGTGTTTAATAAATACATAACTATTTCTTTTCTTCATTGCAGGGTGACATTGGGTTACCTGGTCTTGCTGGACCAATTGGAGAACCTGGTTTTGGGCTTCCTGGGGCAAAGGTAGCTCCTAAACGGTTAAATTAATTTCTGATAGAACTTTAAAATCAGGCAGGAGGATTTCATTGAAGCAACAACAAATCTCCTAGGATGTCCAAGTGTTCCACATTTCTCAACATGTGTGTCATACAACTCTGGCAGAGTATGAGGATTTGCAGAGCTGGAAAACCATGGATGGTCAATCTTCCAGACTCTGTGAACCATTAGCTTTCAGATGGCAGAGAACCATGAGAAGAAAGACTGTTTCTAATTGATGAGCAGTGAATTCAGAGAGAATACCTGATTAACTGTGTTTGCAACAGTCTGTATGTCAAGCACAGTTAACTTTTCTTGGCCAGGCTCCTTTGCTTCATTCCTAATTTTGACACAGTGTACTCCATAGACTTTAAACAGATCCCAGGACATGGGCCAAACTGGAAATGTGAGAAGAGATGCTTTAAGAAGTGGCAGAACATGAATAAGTAGCTAATCTCTAAGGACTTCCCTTTAGCACTTTTGTAGTATTCCCTCAGTGGTACCTAGCTTCAACTTTTGTAAGACACTTCATTCCAGGAATGATTTTGTCTGAACACCAAGAAACTTGGAACGTATAAGCCTGTGTTTCTCAAAATAAACTGGATCCTGTCTGCCCCTCCTCCTTTTTTATTTTTGTAGTGAATTTGGCAGTACTTTTGAGTACAGCCCTTATCTCTTGTTCTTTGAGTGAACTGAATATAACAACATAACCATGAGAAACATGTAAAAATCTCTATCCCATTTTGATCAGTCAGTGATTTTCAAGATCCTTACTCTTATTTTCATCAGGAGGAGATTATCATGATGGAATAATGTACTTTTCTGGTACAATCCAGTTAATTCAGAGAACTGTGTGTTGTCCCATTTCTGGGGATCCAACAGGAATCAGTCAAGAGGAAGCAAGTCCTTTGCTCAGAGTTTCAAGTCTCTCTCATGCACTCTTTCAAGTGCATGCTTCTGTGACTATGTTCTTCCCTCTCCGCCGTCTTTGTCAGCATTAGTGGTTTTGCTGTTGCCTCATTCTCAGACATACATCTGCACTAAGCTGTGAGGATAAAGTTTTTCACAATCTCATTTTTTTAAACTATTTTTACACAGGCCTTTTCTTGCCACTGTTTTGTGTGCTCATATTTTTGGTAGCTACAGAGACACATAATCTTGATCGTCCATTCAGTTGTAACTCTGAGCAACTCACAGCACATCCAGTATGCCTGGAGTGGTCAAAATCCTCTCAGTTTTCTTGGTAAATCTGTTCCTGAGATACTCCAGCTGCCTAGATCCATAAAAGAAGCTTAATTGTACATCTCCCATAGGAAGCTCCTGTTATACTCAAAAGCTTTAATGAGGTTCCACAGCATTATAGGAAAATACAGTTCTAGAACAAATTATGATAAAATCATGATAAAAATATGGGGAATGCAAATAAAGTAATTTCTTCTTATATGTAGGTCACAAATGATGACAGAGCTCTTGAAAAATATTATAGTTTGTGACTTAGAAGTGAAGGGTCCTGTAAATCCTGAGCACTATTAAATGTTACTGTTTTAGTCCAGGATGAAATAAAACTAAAATAATAATTCACATAGTAAAATACATTAGAAGATAAACAGATAAAATCAATTTATAGTACATTTGCCAAAGAAGTTTCACTTTCATGGAAAATTTCCTGCTAGCAATGGTATTGGCATTCACTCAGCTGTTTTTCCTGCCTTCATCAGGGTGAGCGAGGTCTCCCAGGTCCCCCCGGGCCCTTTGGACCAAAAGGAGATGGTTATCCTGGCCCACCAGTAAGTTTACAGACTTTTCTTTATGGGAATTGGTAAATAAGTGCTACACATACACAATTGGCCTGCATGGATAACATGCTAGGAAATATTTGCTGGTCTAAAAACCTAAGGAAATGCATTTCAGCACACAAGGAAAAATAAATCTCAGTCTGAAATAGTGCAAGACCTTCGATGTCCTGCACTTCTCTTGATTACACAATGTAACATATTCCAGATGGTGGGATTTTTCTATAGTATCACTTAAGTTTCTATCAGTTTCCTCAAAACCTTGATGTAGGATCCTGTTTTCTGACCAACCATACAAAACTTATTTCCAAACAGGAGACTATAGTCCACCTAAGCAGCTATGTCTATATACATTCCAGAACCACTAAAAAGCAACTACTGTGCAAAGAGAGAGAACAGCCCTTTGCAGAAGCCTTTACTGGTAAATATAACCATTCCCTTCAAAAAGGATGTGAAGAGTAAAGGCTCATTCCTGTCCCTACCTTGCATATGTGTGCAGCACTGGCCTCACATCACATGATTTATAATAGTTTCTGATATTTTTGTGCAACCCAATGCAGAACTGCTTCTGCAACATGCCCCGTGTATGACGTGCAACACATGCAAATTCCACTGACACCACTTCTGGCTTATCAAGTACAATTTAACCAGTTGTAGACCACCGTGATCCCACTAAGAGACAATATATTCAAGATACTACCGTACAAATGTTAACAAATGCATGGAGTCAGTATAACCATATATTAAATTTATATTCTGTCTGTGCATATAATTTCAGGGCTTGCCAGGCCTCCCTGGGATTCCTGGTGAACAAGGCCCAGATGGAGTTGGACTACCAGGACCTAAGGTACAGACCTCAACTTATAGGAATGCAAATGCATGTATGTACTCTGCTTCAGGCAGATTAATTCCTACCCGTAGGTGACAGTCAAAATACCTATTTAATCCAGCTTTAACTGGATTTAACTGTCAGTATAAAAAAGGTAGATCCCCTAGAAGCTCTTCAAGCTTCACTTCAGAACTCATCCTGATGCTGATTGCAGGATTACTGGAATTATACAGGCAACTGAAGAATTGACTATAACTATTTAAATATGCTTACTGTCGCTCAAAAGGACGTGCATCTTTTTTCCAGTGATCTCAAAGCCCTAACTATATGAAGGCACTGACAGGAGAAAGCTAGAACAATGCCAATGATTCAACTGACAGGCAGGAAGACTTTTTTGGTTCAGGAAATCTGGATTTCATTTTACAATATGGGAATTCTAATTCCTGTGTAGCTATGCATAATTGACTGTACACATCTTGAATATGTTTAGACCACTAGCCACTGTTTATCCCCACTAACTTACATGTCCTGCCTGCAGTATTCTTGGGTTAGCATCGTTTAGACTTGCACTGTGTTGTTCTTTTCTCTCAGTGCCTTTTGAGTACAACAGGTGCTGGGAATTCTAGCGATAAATTAAAGTCTGGTACTCACTACTGATTTCTGAGAGTATTGATTTTCAGGGTGATCCTGGTAGTAGAGGACCAATTGGACTCCCTGGTCCCCCAGGAGAAGGCCTGCCAGGACCAAAGGTAAGAGATTTAAATAATTATGACTCCCTTTGTATATTTTCTAAAAAAGGAAAAAAGTACACTATAAAAATGTGTGATTATACATACACATCTATATGCTTTCCATCTTCACTCTTCACTAGAAACAACTAATCCAACAAATAGTCTTTATTTTCTAGAAAATCAAAAATATTTCTGGTGACTAGCCATAAACCACGGCCTTCTTCCTGTTACATATGATAAAGTGATAACCTTGAAGTGAAGATCAGTGAGAAAACATTTAGCTCCTGCAGACATTAGCTGCAACTGAGTAGCAAAAATTTCTTCAGACCTAGCACTGGTCAGAATCAATGGCCTGGCAAGCAGTTAGTATGTCTTGCCTATGCTACTGTTACACCTGCAGGCATACTGTTGAGTTCTTCTTGAATTAACTCCTCTTTTTACTGTATAAACCTAAAAATCATCTATTGACCAATATGAGAATCAATCCCTGCAAAAAGGATTATTTTTGTCATTACAATATGTACCATGACAAAGGCCTGAAAATATTTGTAACTATAAAAAGCAATCTTCACTATGACACCTCCCAAACTGGAAACTCTTATGCTTTTACAGCTCAGTTTTAGAAGTCTATTAATGGAAAGGAACTGGTTTAGAATGTAAATGTAAAGGAACTCAACAAGGTCAAATGCAAAGATTATGCAATGAAATAATGTGTTACCTGCACAATGTGGCTTTTGGTCTAAAGTTTCAGACCATATTGCCATGAAGGCTAGGTCCAGAGCTAAGCAAGTGGTGAAGCACTTCCTCAGCCAGTACTAGTCCCAAGGACTGGAATGTACACAGGATCCTTACAGATGAGGAAATCGAGAATTTCATGCAGGGATACTGGAACAGCAATATAGGCATAAAATCAATATTGTACTATGTGGGTTTGGATTGCTTCCTGTGAATAATGTATGAAATGGAAACATTTTCTCTCGATTTCTTTTGAAAACTAGCTTATAAATTAGCAACAAGTGTTCATTTGCAAGTCTACATTAGTATGTATGCCTATAGGTTTTACTGTCTAGTAGTAATGAAAGATAACAAAATAATAATAATCCTCTCATAAATCTTAATTCAATGCTCAATGTCCCACCAATACAATTCATTCTTCAAGGCAATGTATATATCTCTATCAGCAAGGTGATTCATGTTCAGTAAGCATTAAGCCAAGTAACTCCTTTGAAGTATAAACTGAATTTTAATAATCTGATAAAGGATAAAAAGTGTCTTTGTCAGCTAGAGCAATCTTATCCTCACTACTTATAAAAAGACATGTTTGGTAGAGGATGAACAACAAATTACATGGTGGTATAACAATTTATTGTGTGTTTTGATTATCAATATTCTCTAGGGAACCACAGGACGACCAGGGCCCCCTGGCCCTGTAGGACCTCCTGGTGAAGGTATTCAAGGAGCTAAGGTAAAAAGACTCAGAGTCTTCAATACTTAACCCATCTTGAGTGGTCAGTCTGACCATCACACTGTTAAGGAGATTTTACATTGTCTTATAAGGAGAAAGCCTCAGGCTAGAAAATGAGAAGGATAACAAGAGCACCTACAAAGTATGTTCTGTCCCTACTGCTGTAAACAACAAGCCCAAGCCTGTGTGTGTTGAGGGAAGGAACTTTTATCAGCTAAAGATACCTTTACAAAATTAAAGACACCATTCCCTCTTCCTCAACTCTCATGCCTACAAAGACAGTCTGAAGTAGTTATATGAACTACTGCGTATGGTGAAGGAGTCTCCACCCCAAACTTATGTGTACTATTACTTTTTCCCTGTAATATACACTTTTACCCAAAGCATCAATCAGATGAGACAGATGCAAAAGATAGAAATAAGAAAGAGGGAATGAGAAGAAATAAAATGGGATAGAAAGAGGGAAGAAATTAAAATTAAACCAAATAATGATCACATGGTTTTTCAATATTATATATCTTTATACTGAAGAAGTATTTGAGAAATATAAGCTACTACATTGTCTCAAGTACCTCAAGATACTTGTTAAAATGCAGTTTGAAACACGTTCTCTTTGAACATTTAAAATTAATGCATGCTGAATGATTACAAAGGGTTAATAACACTACCTCAATTATCCTTAGGGGGAACAAGGAATTCAAGGAATGCCAGGTCCACGAGGGCCACCCGGAGATGGGCTTTTGGGACAGAAGGTATGATTTCTAAATCAGAGATAATGAGATAATGCCCTAGATGGAAGGCCAGATACTGAAAATGCTCATTACAGTCAGCTCTCATTGAAGGCATGTGAGTTCTGTGTAAAGGGAATGGGCACTTGGGAAAACCCCAGACATTAGAAGGTTATATTATCAGAAGAAGCTATATTACTATTATTATTATTATATTATTAGAATGTAGATATCAGATACCATAGAAGTTACCTTATTAGAAGAAAGACAGCTATTAGATTTAATATTACTTCCTTTCTTTTACCCACCTGCTATGCAAAATTTGGGGACTACATCAATGTTAAGAAAAAAAGAACTGTGGGTTGGTATCAGTTTTCAGATATGACCACATTGGCTCAGAAAGGCTGTACAAAGTCAAATAGCCTACTAAAAATCAAACCAGGAGACACTAATTCATCTGTTTGCTATTCCAAACACCTTTCTGAGCCAATTTTACATAGTGATATTCCCATTATTCGTTCCAATGACATCCCTGGATTTCTTTTCAATTTCCCTATTGATACACAGATAATAATTTCCATCATGCAATATCCCATGAAACCCCTCTTTCTGCATGTAGTTGTTTGAGATGGTTCATTGTTCAAACTGCTTCAGCTATTTTTTCCCATAAAAACACTTGGCCAATACTACAAGATAATAATAAAATTCACAAACACCAATTTATTTAAATGACCTATAACAACGATTTCTAATTCATGTCAGAAGCTGGAGATGAATTCAACAAAGGCAACTAGAGAGAAATTTGAAAAGTGTAATAAAAACTGACTTAAACTTTCTGTCTGCTTACCAACATGGTTTTAAAGGGAGATCGAGGAGCCACAGGTGACAAGGGAAAAAAAGGAGAAAAAGGTGATGTGGGTGACCCTGGTTTATCTGGAGAACCTGTGAGTAACTCAGGTTTATCATGGCTGTTTTCTTAATCCACTTGAAAACAAAGCTGGGTTATGTGTTCTTCTTTCTTTTTAACTACATATATATGATCTGAAGTACTTAAGAAACTGAAACTATGGAAAACTTTAAAAGCATAAAGAAGACTTTTCCATTACTAATATCCCACTTCCTACACAGATTTGGTTTCTTTCTTAAGGTAGTTCTCATGGTTTAACCCCACTCAGCACCTAAATACCATGCAGCCACATGATCACTGGGGATGGGGAGAAGAATTGGGGAAAAAAAAGTGGAAAACCCCTAAACAAACAGAAGACTCATGGATAGACATAACACAATTTAATAATTGAACCAAAGTATAACAATAATCATTATGATACAAAATCCAGTGATGCCCAATAAGATTGCTCACCACTCGCTGACCGATGCCCAGCCCAGCCCTGAGCAGCAATCAGCCCCTTAGGCAGGTGCAGATACTGCATGTACGAGGTAGTATCACAACAACACTACTTTTTTCTAGCCAAAGTTCCTACTGGCCAAATATTATTCTAATAATGGTATTGAGAAAGTCATATTCTGAATTACAATGTTACTAACTAATTACAATAGCTTAATTAACAATCACTCTTACAGGGCAAAACTGGACCAAAAGGGGAGCAAGGCCTAACAGTAAGCAAATTCCGTTATTTAAATCCCATTACAGCAAGACACAAACAATACTAGATACTATCGGATGAAATGTTTCCTGTTAATTATTTTGGAAAGAGCTTTTCAACTAGAAATGGTCTCAGTAATAATATAGAAAGAAACCACTCAGAGATTTTTTATTTTTTTCTTATCAACTTTATGCTGAAATGGAATTTGAAGTTCCTGGTGATTTTAGGTATTTTTCTGCTACATGTTCTTTTACAGCGTTAGATGACCCAGGTGTGTACTTGCTGCAGGAAAGTTTCAGTAAAGTATGTCAATGAGTATATAAATACTACTGAGGTTTATGATGGAGGTTGAGCAGCAGTAGCAAAAGATTGAATTTGAAAGACTGACTCAATGCCAATGTTGTCAAGTTGATGATTCTGATATGCATATGAAATAGTTCATGGTAAAATGTGGGTCTCATTCCCAGTTTGGAAGGTCAGGTTTGAAAGTTAAACAGCAAGATTTTCCTAAGTCCCTGCACACACAAATATTAATTATAAATGAAATCTTTGTTAGTGTCAATATTATACCACATTGGAAAGAGGCAAGTTGCAAAATATTTTTATGTGTAATTTTTTTCATATCCAGAGAGAAGATATAATTAAATTAATTAAAGAAATATGTGGTAAGTACTCAGGAAATCTTTATGTTCAGATTCTATACTTTCTTCATTACATCTACATTATTCTCCTTTCCAAAAGGATCCCAAGTCAAATCACTGTGATCTGGTTTTTTTCAATTTTTCCTTTGCAGGTTGTGGTATTAAATGTAAGGAAATTCCTATGGAGCTTGTGTTTGTGATTGACAGCTCTGAGAGTGTGGGACCAGAAAATTTTGAGATTATCAAAGACTTTGTAACTGCTTTAGTAGACAGAGTAACCATAGGCAGAAATGCTACCAGAATTGGCCTTGTGTTATATAATTTAGAAGTTCGTCTAGAATTTGGTCTCAACAAGTACACGACTAGACAGGATGTTAAGCAAGCAATTAGAAAAATGCAGTACATGGGAGGAGGCACTTACACAGGAACTGCTATCCATAAAGCAACCCAGGATGGATTTTTTGGTGCTCGAGCAGGAGTACGAAAAGTAGCTATTGTGCTAACAGATGGCCAAGCAGACAAGAGAGAAGCTGTAAAACTAGAGACTGTTGTTCAAGAGGCTCATGCAGCAAACATCGAAATGTATGCAATAGGAATTGTAAACACTTCAGATCCAACACAGGTTGAGTTTGTGCGTGAGCTAAATCTGATTGCTTCAGATCCAGACAGAGAACACGTGTATCTCATCGATGACTTTAATACCCTTCCAGGTGCGTTCAATGAAGTTTTGTTCTGGATTGTATCTGATCCTTCTCAGAATGGGGTGGGGAGGAAGCATTGTCTTTGTGGATATGTTTTATTTTGTTGCTGATCAGGATTAATTACAAGGTGCAAAGTAATAGGAACCTGGAGATCAAGATTCCCTTCTTTTAAGGAGTCACATTGTAGAGCAATGATCAATCATGCCAATGGGGGGATGTCACCTGGTATAGGGAAACAGTTGCTTAAACTAGTTTTCCAAGCTAAGTGCTCATGCACTGCAAACCTGCTGGACCGTAAATCAGAATGAAACCCATTGTTGTAAATTCTACTTGTTTGCTTTCATTGGGAAGGAACCCATTTTCACTGGGTTATTCACATAAGCAAGGTAAGCAGCTATTTTCCCATTAGCAACTAGTAGTTATTACTAAGCTTAGACAAACACCTTTCTGTAAGTAAGTTCATTGTATTTCATACAATTTAGAGGACTTACATGCTGGCAAATCTGTGACAAAAAAATAACAATCTTCTTAGATGTATATAAATAATCCAAAGGAGTACAAGATCACCTGTGTATTACTGATTTATATAAATAATCCAAATTTTAAAAATACATTGAATTTCTCAGTGTGATATGTTTTTTACTTTTTTTTTAAACAGCACTGGAGTTCAAATTAGTCAACCAATTATGTGAAGATGAACAAAGTACCTTAATATACAACCGCAATGGAAATGGTGCAAGTATAAGTGGACCATCTTTCCATTCAGTATCTTCAAGTTCTTTACATTACATACTTCAGAACATTAACAGACAATCGCTTTCAGCACAGACACCTGGAGTATCTATAGCAGAAAGTCCTCTGAGTCTTCCTCATCCAATAGCTCCGGTATGAAAATTCAGGAGACTTTAATGAGCAGCAGCTTAAAATATATATTGCTCTGTGCTGTCTGATGTAATATGTAACTTTCCCCTGACTTTTCTATAGGACAGGTACTGTAATTGCTCCTTTACCCTGGTATGCTTGGCACTGGTTATTCTGAGTAAGAGTTCTGATGCTGCATGCAGGCAGTTATCTAATGGCTATAATTAATTCCTGATAATGTTACAAGGATTATTATTCCTTTGTTTAATACAGTAGTATATGTGCCACAGTGTGAAACACAGCATTATTAAGAAGCAGTTACACTGTTACAATTAAGTCCAGGAATAATAATGGAATTCAGTTGTAGACTCTAATTTTAAGTTTATAAACAAAATTCCATAAAGGTCAACAAAAAAAAAAAAGAACATATATCCCAGGTATAGGTATGACAACTTTCCTGGTAAACCAAGCAGGTGAAGTAAAAGCCCTGATTCTTAACATTGAAGTCAGGGTAAATGGAAAGGAAAAACATTAGAAAATCTCTAAGTGATGGAGGGCTTGTTCATTTTGAAACACTTCACAATATCCGGAAAGCAAAGAAAATCAAATGCTTATTGCAGACCAAAGTACCTCCTGTGGTAGTATATGAAGCCTATGAAGACGAACAAGAGGAAGAGAAACAGTCAGCCTCCCAAACAGCAAAAACTAGAGGTATTTTATCACCATTCATTTCTTCATTTTTCGCTGATCAAAAATCAATGTCTCATTCTGTTTCTTTTCACCTGCAGCTGTGGTACCATTATTGCCATCCAAACAATCACCGTCTGATAAAGTGATGACATCATCTCTTTCAATTGCAGGACTCGCAGCAAGACCAGGTTATAGACCATAACTAAGTTTTTGTTTTCTTCCCTCATACCCTGATACTAATAAGGCTTTAATAAGTCTTTAAATCAGAGTAATTTTGTTCCACTCCAGATTTTGTGAGCTCATGATGTGGTAGAGAATCCATTTCAAGATTTTATATCAGATTTAGTGCAGTTCTTGTCTTCCCAAGTTCCAAATACCACTGCTTCACTTATGGTAAGAGCATGGTTAGCTATAACCTGAGAGATAACTCATAAATAGCATCAAAAAGAACACAATGCTAGCTGAGGGTGCCAGTGAGCAGGTAATTCATCAGCCAAGAAGAGGCGGTCTGTGAAGATGGGAGGCTTCATTAAAGACAAAATTGTTTCAGAATTGGACAGAAAGAATAGAGAAAAATAGGAAAAAAAATCACATTTAGTCATTTTTAAAAAAAAAAGGATGATAATTAGCTGACTGCTCAAAGCATTGATTCTTTTAGTATGAAATGTCCAAATGTATTTTGTTCATCACTGGGGGGATCTTCTGTTCTAGTAATAGTATATTGTGATGGGAGCAACTGAAGAGAGCAATAAAAATATGTCCTTGGAAAACTGGCATGACTTATTCTGTCTCTGGCAACAACTTTTTTTTTTTTTAAATGGCAAGATACCAGTTGCCAAAGACAAAATGTTGGTATAACAACATTAAACTTGAAGGAAAATTATTTTCTATCTCATGGTATTATTAAAGTGAGTGAGACTAGATTAGTATGTCACAGTCCTCTAATGCATATCTGTAGGAGTCATTAGGCCAACAGGCTTTGCATTGAAACTTACCAACATAATTACTATCATTGTATTAGATAAGTAGCACAGATATCTTACAAAAGCAAGACTAAAGTTTTATATTCTTCTCGCTATTGTAATGTCTCTTTCCCCACATCACAGAGAGAACTGAAACAATATACAGCAGAAGGATAATGGTCATGCTTGTGATTCAAAAACAGATGCAAGTAGCTTACAGCTCTTTGGCTTAGAGTTTCAGGTTGATCACGAGACTGGTTGCACTTAACTAGATTTCAAAAAATAAATTTCAAATTTATCATATTCATATTGTTCGCTTTTTTTGTATGTGAAGCCATAATACTATTAGTTCTGGAATTACTAGAAGCACGTCAGTAAAGGAACACTTTACTGGACCTACTGTCTTCAATGCTAACATCTTTAGAACTACAAGAAAATCTTTAACTGCTGTATAATAGCAGGAAAAAAACTAAAAACAAACCCAAAAAAAAACCCAAACCAAAGTTTAAAATACTAAATCTACGTAATACAATTGAGTTTTACCAACTGAACTGTTTCTATCCCTCTTTTTTATTTTAGAAAGCCTCCTGGACTCCCGGTGCAAGTTAAGGCTGGACCAAGGGCCATGCCGTGTTTATGTAATAAAATGGTATTATGATAGACAAGCCAATGGTTGTGCTCAGTTCTGGTATGGTGGCTGCAATGGAAATGGAAACCGCTTTGAGAGTGAAGAGGAATGTAGAGAGGCCTGTGTATTTTTTTCTGGAGGTAGGTGTTTATAGCTACATTGAAAATAAGCAGGTTGAAGCTATTGATTGTTTGGGTTTGTTGTCAAGTATCCAGAATGGTATGTAAAATCAAACCAACTAATTTACAGAATGTTAACATTATGAAGTCATGTGCTCACTACCTAAAAAATATCTACCTATGCCAGCACACTTTAATTCTTTTTGCATATATTCCATGAAGCAGTGCTTTTGTAACAACAGGGCAAATTTTCAGAAGTATCAGGAGTAAAAAATTTCCTTTTTATCAACTTACAGTAAGACAAGTATAGCATTTGCCATAGCAATTGCCCTTCCTTCACCTAGATCTTTAAATACTACCATTATACAATCAGTAATCATATCTCATTATGAATTACATATATGGCTTTGGAAAGCAATCCTTTGTGATTAAAATAATGTAATTTCTTTTCTGTCTGTTACAGAAATCTGATATTTGGGATGGAGTCTGCAATGAAGACATCACTTCTTTTAAGCAAAATTATTCTCACAAATTCAAACATTTCAAGTATATGATATCAATTTCCAATCTACATGTAGAGTACTCAGTACAGATAAACACAGCAAATGCATCAACTTGTGGCCTGTGTGCTCTCTGGGTCACAAGACAGCGATGTGGCCCAGTTACCCTTCCTAAGCATACCACAGTTACATTTAGTCCCTTTTTTTCAGTAAACTCTCCTCAGTTTTCATTAGCTAGCCAAGATACATGACAATTATAGTTGAAAGACATCCACTGCTTTCTGTGAGTGACTGTACCATTGCCTGGCATCACTAAAGTAAGTTAGTTCATGTCTAAAGTGGTCCTTGTTACATGTTTCTGTTCTGAAAGCCAAGTCCAATTTTAAGATGCATTTTAATATTTTCATCTTCCTTAATTAACTATTTAAACTTATGTTCAAAACATCAAA
Source organism: Acanthisitta chloris (assembly GCF_000695815.1). Lineage (NCBI taxonomy): Eukaryota > Metazoa > Chordata > Aves > Passeriformes > Acanthisittidae > Acanthisitta > Acanthisitta chloris. The sequence goes on along the minus strand of NW_008657447.1, from coordinate 1,606 downwards.
TGCAGCATAGATGATTGCTTGCCACTGAGATATTGCCTTTTACATTTATGTCTGCTTGTATATGTTGCATTTCCTATGACTTGACTTTGTATACATAAAAGCTTATTTCTAGTAAATAAGTAAAACATTTCTAGTAAATGTTTTTCTAGTAAAACATTTCCGGTTGTATTAACAGGACAGAAAATGGATAACGGTACCTTTATAGGATGAAAAACTTACAGCTAAATTACACTTACTGTGTCATGTGCTTCTGAGGATGTAACTGGATTTGTGCCACAGCCCTTAACAAGGCAGAACATCTCAGACTAAACACTCACTCCTGCATATGAAACCCAATGATCATTTTTGGTTGGGTTTGTGGGTTTTTTCCTCAATAAGTGGTGACTTCAAGCATATCAACAAAAAATGGAGTTTGACCAGAAGTCAAAGATCCTCTGCCCTTTCTGCCTCAAAAGCCCCAAGCCCACTCTCCTGTTGGGGCCACAGCACAGGCATGTTGTGCTTCCAGCCTTCCACCTTGTCACTTCATCCAGGTTGTGTAAACTTCCAGATGGGTGCAACACCTCCTCACCAACCCAGGGATCAGCTCCAAGGAAAGAATTGTAAAAGGACAAGTCTCCTATGATCTACACTTATTTAGAGTATTTTTTTATTTGACAGTGGTTGGGCACTGCAACTAAAATTTGGCTAGATACAACTTTCAAGTCATTCCAAATTAAAACCATTACATCCCATCTAGTTTAAAATAAAACCAAACCCACCAAACACATACATCAAAACCAAAAAAGTTACAGGACTGAAGGCTGTAATTTACCAAGTACGCGAGGGTTGCACAGATTTGTTTACCAATTGCACATGGGTCTGGTTTCGATACCAGAAAATCTAAGAGCACAGCTCCCTGTTTCTAGGTTAACCCTTTGGAATCACACATTTAACTCCTTCTGTGGCTTTGCAGGCCTAGAATGCACAGAAAGAAAAATAAACATGCCTCAGGTTACATTGCTTACAGCTTTGTACCATTTGCACCCTCCTCCTCACATATGACTTTCAAGTAGTTCTGTTGCTTTCAAAGTTCTTCATTATGTTACAAAATTAATAGTGTTAATTGGTGATGGAAACTTTTCTAAGACTGTCTGAGTAAGTCTCAAAGGGGGAGTTGTTGCGAGGGCCTCAGACAGGACATAAATTCTCACACCTGTGACAGCTCATCCTGGAGCAGTGCAGATGAGCCAACAGAGTCAACCAAGACCAAGATAACTTTATAATCTGCAGACGAGGAAGCGAGCAAAGCCAAGACCATATATGGAAAGATGACTCAAAATTCATGGAAAGAACACTAATGGACATCTTTTCAACAACCACAAGGGACCACCAGAGACCCTCGCGGTATACCCCCAAGACGTCCCCTACTCAACAGCGAACTAATCAGCGTAAGAAGGGAGTGAATCACTGACCAATAGATGATAGAATACTAATTAATGAGACTTAGGTAACTTGTGGCCAATGAGCACTAACTTCTTTGGTTTCCGAAGTGTACGAAGAGTAAAACGTTTGGCTGGTTGGTGCGGGTGTGGGGAGGAGCGATGGCCAGGGCGGGGGGCGCGGA
>NW_008657446.1:52526-85490 GCF_000695815.1 Acanthisitta chloris | reverse complement strand
TGCTCTCCCTGCTCGCCTACCCTCCCCTCTGCTCGAAGCGTTTCGTTGTTTTTTTTTTTTCCCCTTTCTTTTTTGAAGTTCAGTTGGTCTGTTCTGGAATGCTTCAGTCTTAATTACGTCCTGTTCAGCAAGTTCCCGTGCGTCTCGGTGAGCTCTGCGCAGTGCTGCGTGTGTGTGTGTGTGTGTGTGTGAACTCCAGCATCTTGCACCGAGTCCTGGCAGGGCTCGGTGGTCCTTTCTAGGCATCAGGGATGTAAACCCCAAGCTGTATTTACAAGTAGGAGTGTGTGCGTGGAGTTCTGTCATCACCCCGGTGTTGTTCAGGAGGGTTAAAAAAAACCTTACTGCCGAGAGTGCAGGTGTTTGTGCATTTAAGGTTGTTCTCGGGAAAAGCACTTGTAGGTTTGTCGCCAGCAGTTAGTGCTGAAGGTTTCTGTGCGTTGTGATCCGCGCTGTGAATAGTTGGAGTAGCGATTTTTTTTCACGGACCTGCTCCTGGCCCTAAAGCTGGTTGTTCCCCGGGGCTGAGGCTGACATAGAAAAGTTCTGTGCCCACCTGGAAAGTCAACCAGAGGAGCTTGGGGAGATGGGTCTGAGGCTGGTGTGCTGGACAAGCCCCGAGTTCTGTCTCGGAGTGAATCGCGATCTGTTGGGTGGCAGGACGTGCTCTCCCAGCCGTCGCGCCGGTCTGGCCGTGCCGTTCTGCTGCTGAGCAGTGCAGCTCCAGCCTGCAAACACTCGTCCCCGAGCCTGGCAGAGCCTCTGCTAGCAGGCCTGGACGGTGGGCAAAAAGCAGCTTCTCTCGTCCTTGTTTATGTTTCTCTTGATGCTTTGATTTGGTGATGGGAAGCAACTCCTTTTGTCAGGGGTAAATTTTAGCTGCCTTTAATCTTTCTGATAAAAATAGCTCCTCAGCTTACCGGAGCAAAGTTTGTGCCGTTGAAATTGGTCTGCTTACAACCTTCTCCTGTTAAAGCAGTTGAATCTAGTGTGTGACCTCAGAGAAGGGTGCAGAGAGGAAAGGATAACAGAAACTGACGAGTGCTGTGACCATCCTTAAGTTTCCCAGTAGTCCCACTTGGCAGTTGCCCTGCTGCTCTTTGTATCCATAAGGGGATACTTGTGGCTCACTTCGCTTTTCATTGCTGTGCTGTATTGAACAAACTAGCTCCTGTGGTAAAACGTCCATGGGAAACATTTTTGTTTTGTCTAGCCAGGTAGGAGTAGTGCTTTTGTCTAATTACTGCTTTATTAGGTACACGGCAGCTTTGATAGCTAAACACTTGTCTCCTCTGTGGCTGTTGCGAGATGTTCTCATCCAGCGTGCTGCGGAACAAACAGAGACTCCTACAAAAAGTAGAACTACAGTAACTTTGCTCGTGGCAGCGTGTTATTTTAACGCTGAGTGTCGTGATTATTTTGTACATTGCTGGCATTGGTCCCTCAGCAGAACACACAGAGCTGGTGACGTTCTCGGGCTGGTCTGGGGCTGAACACTGCGCACAGATCGGGAACAACGTGCCTGAGTGGAGCAGCAGCAAAGCTGGTGTTCAGGTGCCCCTGGACCGTGGTCCCTCCTGCAGGTAGCTCGGTGGGGGTCTGGGTTGCACTGGAGTCATGTCCCTGTCTGCATTCGCTGCCTTCCCTGCAGCTCCTGCTGCCGTGGAGCTTCGCCAGTTCCAGAAACGACAGCTCGTAATCTGGGCCAGAGCAGAGAGTGTCCCTGACGGCACCGGCAGTTAACAAATTCCTAAAGTAGGTGAAGTTGGGAAGAAGGTGAGATGAGTGGCTCTGAAAATCCATTAGAGCTGGATTTTCATCTCATACTTTCTCTCGTGTGGGGTTTTTGTTGTTCATTTCTGCCCGATGTCGGGTCAGACCTGCACTTGAGCAGCAGCGTGACTGCCGCTGCTGTAGCTGCGGGCAGGGATCCCCCATAGCTCACGTTCTGCTCCCAGCCCATGTGTCAGCATCCAGGGCCTGGGTTTGATACCGGGGAGGGCTGGCCCTGTCGCACGTGCCTTCCTACGTGCCGAGATAAGTAGATCTCTGGCTGACTCCCAGCCAGCTACAGAACTTCGCAGGAGGGAGTTCGTGTCGATTCGCAGCCTGAGTTGATCTTCCTCTCCTGCCAAAAAACAGATAGGTGTATTGCAGTGGATTTGGGGTTTAGTTTTAGGAGAGGTGGACAAAACCAAAGTAGCTTAAGGAGAGACAGCGAGGCTTTCTGGGCTCGTGTTCGTGTTCTTAGCCAAGACTTCAGACGGGCTGACGTCTCGGGGATCTAAAACCCGATTTCGTTTGGGCACGTGAAAGCATTAGTAGGATGTTTTAAAGGGTTTGTTCCTGCATGGCTGAAAGCTAAGTGGAAGTCCATGCAGTCAGTCTGCTCTTGTTTTATGTGATACATGCAAAACTTCACTGCCACAGCACACAAATGGCACTCAGAGTTGCTGCTAAACACGTGCTTCCTCCATCTCTCCCTGCAACAAGGAAAAGGGCAATTCCATTAAGTGAGCAGGCTTGGATTTATAAGCAGAAAATTTGGGGAAGAAATTAACCTTCTGAAAAGCTGTAGGTGAAGGAGTGTGTGCAGTTGTAACTATTCCCTGGGAACATCCTCTGTTTTGTGGTACTTTTGCCATAACTACCCACGATGGGAAAACCACAGTGGGATATTTCATGGCTATATTGTTTCTTAAGACACAGTGTATACATGTGACAAGGGGAGGCCTCGATGGGAGAGGATGGTGCCAAGCAAGAAAGTTAACTTAGAGCTGTAAGTTTGATACAAGCTGAGTTTTTTCTTGGACTCGAAGTGACTGACCTGCATAACTTGATGCCTGCAGTGTTGATCTGGGACAGGAGGTTTGTAAGATTAGAAATGGCTCATTTATAGACTCTTGCACAGCTAATTCTTGCCAGTTCCTGAAGCATTGCTGATACCAGGGTATTTTGTACTTTCTCACTGTTTGGGGGCTTTAATGGAGTTTGACACTCACATCTGTGTGGGATGAAAAGTTGAGCAGGTGATCTGCCAGCCTGATCGTGTGCGACAGTCCGTGGTCCTGCCACTGTGCCCATTCCTTTTATGTTGAAGTTTGTACCTTGAGTGGTAATTGCATATGGACTTGGGAGGTTGTCAAATTGATTCCTTCCCCCTCATGACTCAAAATTAACTCACTAAATGCTGCCTTGTGCTGTGGCACAGAGCTCCCGAGTAGAGGCTGTGCTCGGGGCTCAGTCCTTGTTGTACCCCAGAGATCTCTTGATAGCTTGTGAAATGATTCCCAGTTTTCTGCTGCAGATTATTCACTTTCTGTTCTGGCTGGACATTCCTTGGAGTCATAGTCCAGTGCCATTAATTATTTCTGCAGCAACACACTGTGTTTTGCTATTATATCTGCAGCTTCTCATTATAAAGATTCACCTATTCATGGTGTTTGTCTTCATTAGATATTTTACTCTCTGTTGTTATCTGCTAGTAGAGAAGAGCATGAACAAAAGCCACCTCATTCTGTGAGCAAAATCCTGCAGGTTGATGTGGAATCAGGGTGGAGGGGGTAGTTGAAAAACAGGATTTGAAAAATTCTGGGGTTTGTTCTTATACAGTGAAAAAGCATGTGGGATAGCTTAGAAATCTGACACTTCCACCCTAATTTGGTTTACACTTTCAAGAATTTTTGCTTTGTAAATCTTCCTTTTAACATATGTTATGTTTTCCATCTGTCTTCTCAGATGTCTAAGATATAGAGAGAGCCTAAATGGTTTATTTGGAAAACTCTCTCTAATAGAGGTGCCTCAACAAATACTGTCAGGTATTGTGCAGAATCATAGTGTGAATAAAAAACTGAAGCTTCTATTAGCACTGGTAATCAGCAGTTATAACCTGGAATCTAAATGTCTTAACATTTCTTTGAAAGCTTCGTTTTTCCTTTCCTTCTTCCTCATTCCCCACCATTGAGCCCCTACCAGGAGGCTCTGATTTGTGACTCTGGATAAGTATGATGTCCTTGTGTGTGGATGTATTTTTATTTACACATTTGTAAGTCTGTAAAACTATCTCCTGCTTCCCATCTTTAATGCTGTGGGAGTTTTCTGGGGAAGGCAGCATTGTGAGGAGTCCCTTTGCCTAGGTGCTCTCCCAGTCTCACAGGAAGGAATCATTTCCCTGCTGCAGTTGGGCACAGCTGAGGCTGATCCAGCACTGCAGCTGGATTCTTCCTGTTGCAGTGGGGGAAGTGAAACAGAATATTAGATTCCAGCCCCTGCTCATTTGTGTGTTGCCCAAAGAGGACAGACTGCTCTCTCTGGCTCTGCCCAGCTTTGCCACCTTGGGTAGTTTGATCGCTGCACTAGTGGGTGTTGGTGGTGACATCACTTCTGTGTCATCTTCTGTGTAGTTTCATCTCATGGAGAAAAGAAATGGGGGAATTACCAAGAGGTTTGAATTCAGTAAGTACTGGGTGAAAATCTGGTTTAGAGGAGCTGTGAAGTTTTTTTCCCAAGGTTCATTAACTCCTTTAAGGAAAGTATTAATGAGAATAGTTCAGAACAGCCTTATCTCATTGAAATCAGCGCTTTAAAGTAAAATAGGCTTGTGAGGTCATTGGGGGGTTTTGTGTTGTCAAGTCGGAAACTTTCAGAGAGAAATCTACAAAAGTCCTTAGTTTCAAGCACAGAGCTACTGTTGCTTCCTCACCAGTGTTTGTTTTGTTTTGTATATTCTTGCACTCTTGAATTTGAGTTGCCAAACAAATGACCCCTCACTTAAAACATTGTATCGGAAATGGGGAGGAAAAAGTGGCATTGGAAAGGGCGGAATCACTTTTTTTCGGACCCAAAACTTGCCTGTTTTCTGGTAATCTCGCTTAGCTGCTCTTTTGTTTCATCTATTTTAGTCTTTGCAGAATAGGCCTGTTCTGTTGGAGAAGCCACAGTAAGGTGGGAACTTTGAGGGAAGCACTCTTGCAGCTGAGGGGGATGATAGGAGCTGCTTGAGCCAGAGCTGAGCTGAGTTCTCAGCCCCAACACTGTCAGTCAGTGCAAGGAGGATGGCAGGCTGAACACTTCCAATCTGAACCACCTTTCTTGACAGTATATTTCCTAAGCCAAGTCGGTGACCAGGGGGTGTCACAGTTCAAGTTTGTTTGTCAAGATAATTCATGTCTTTGTGCGTTACCTGCTGGTTTCTTTTCCAGATGTGCAGTGAGGGTGGCACAGACGTGAGGGAAGCACTGGATCTGTCAGCTGTGGCAGCTCACTGCAGGCATTCATGTGCAGACACTGGTTTGGTACAGACTCTGCATTTCATGCTGCCTTAAGCAAGTGCCCACTATTAATTACCAGATTCTCAGATGATTCCTGTTTAAAGGGTCATCCCGAGCTTAAATGTTCTATCAGCCATTAAATTAGAGCAGCGGGAAAGATGTGTGTGTTTGTGGTACGATGAGAAGGCAATCTCACTTCTGTTAATGTGCTCCAAGAACCTTAAAATATTTAATCCTCATCAGGATGGTCTTGTGAATGAGTAGCTGATGTTCCCAGTGTGGTGTCTCCCAGTCCAGAGGCAGATTCCTTGCCTCCCCCTCCTTCTGTCCAGGTTTCTGTTCGTATGGCAAAGAAATATACTGAAGTCTTCTGGTCAGTAAGTGTGTGCAGACCGATGGCCACGTGCACTGGGACAGTAGTCATGTCATGTGGATTTGGAGTCATTTACAAGAGCAGCAGTGTCGAAACGGTGACAATACCTTGGGAAACAGTTAAGAGAAGAATGGTTTTGCAGAGGCTCTGTGGGGCCAGAGGAAGGCAAAGTCAATGCGTCGTTTGCCATCCGATGCTTCCAAGATCAGACCAGAGTGAGCACTCTTCTTGGGCTGCTTCTGCCACACATTTTGGGGGTTATTTTGGTTTTATTCCCCTCTGGCATCTGGGAAGAGAGCAGAGACTAGCTTCTTAACTGGATATTTTCCATATTTGTTTCTTTATATAATAAACTTTGTGCCAGGTGCATTTAATGTGCCCTTAATATATTCCTTTGTTATTGTTAGGGAACGTTTGTGTGATATTTTTTGTAAAACTTTTTTTTGTTTTCCTTTGTTTTTAACTGGAAGAGTAGATATGAAATCAGGGTTATTCCTGAAAGAAGCCAGTGTCTTAGTTTTTTCTAGACTTCTAACACACATTGTATTGTCATTACAAGCACAGGAAAGAGAGATGGTGCAGACAATTTGGATTAAGTACAGTAGAGAGAACCTCGAGGATATGCCATTGTGTTACTCAACATGCAAGTGGAAAGAGAGGCTGGAAACTCAACCTGGTGTAGCCAGGGAAGTATCTCAGTTTATACTGTCTTCTTTTTGTGGAGGTGAGAAGGAAGACGGGGACAGAACAGTTGGTCGTTCCTGTGTCAGGTGGTAGTTGTTATCACACTCATTAGTCGTGGTATAAAGGACATAGATATGTGCATTTTCCTTCCCCTGACTTGTGTGTCTGGTGTTGGGGCTGGTGTCAGGAGCAGTTTTAAAACAAGTCGATATTACTGGTAGTACTGCAGTAGAGATTAGAAAAGAACTGATTCCCTTTCATTAGCTTCTTGTTTGTTTGCTCTCTGTAACGTGCTTCAGTTTGGAAAAGTCACTGAGTTGCTGCAGTCTTACAAAAATTGGTTGAGGGAGCTTTTAGGAGCTATCCCTAAAATCCCAGCCACAGGAAAGCACGAGGAGGCAAGTGTCAGACTCATTGTCAAGAAGGTCTAAAAGGACAACACAGGCAGCTACATATTAGTCAGCCTTCCTTCCATGTCTGGGAAGGTTGTGGAGGAGATGGAGTGAATTTAGTGAAGGACTACCAGGGAAGTTGGGGACTGAGCAAGTGCCCTTTGAGAGGAGGTGGAGGGACTGCAGACAACACTCCTGACGTCCCTTCCAGCCCGAGTGACTGCGAGGCTGTGATCACGCAAGAGAGCACTGGGACAGTGACTGCAGTGAGTTCCCTAGAGGCAAGCACCAAGGATGCCTAAAGTTTCTGTCTATCGGTGTCTTTGAATTTTGGGCAGTCCACTGATTTAGGAGTGAGCAGAGCAGACTGTATTCCTTTCTCTTCCCAAATGCAAGTAGTTCAGATGATCAGGCAGGAAGAAATCTAGTTAAATACTCCAATCTCACTATCCAAGCCATAAGTTGTTGGCTCTCTCATTCCCCCTCACTGCCCTCCCCACAGCCATCAGGGTCTCCTTGGCCCAGCCAGGTCCTTCCTCACTGTCATGCTCTACCTGGCTGTTAAACATCATGTTCTGAAGAAGTGATGCTGCTCTGCTGAAAGTCAAGGTCAGATGCATGTCAGTGCACAATCTTTCTGTGTCTCGTTAGGTAAAGACACTAATGTAAAGTTTCCTTTACTGGAAATCTTGTCTTTTCCCTGAATATGTTGTTCGATTGCTCTAAAACATGAAATGTTGTAATTGTCTCGTATGAAACAATAAATTACAGACTCCTCAGACCTCGAGAGGAGGTTGGAATGGATGTGGTAATTGCTGACTGCACCAAACAGTATGTCTATTGAGGGGAGCTACCTGACAGCGGATTTTAGGGAATGGCTGGAGCGCGGAACTGTTGAGGCTTTGTCTGCTGGGGTCTGGCATGATTGAAAGAAGCCTTACAAAACAAAATTGGGCTCACTGAAATGTAACAGCTATGTTGGCATGAAAGAGCAGTGAAAATCTTGCTTGTGTGCTGGACTGCAGGGCGACTCGAGTGTGTGCTCCGTGGATGGGCAGTCAGTGGGTGATGGGAACACTCCCAGGCGTGTTTCAAGCAGAGATTGTGCAGTAAAAATGGAACTGAATCGGATAGTTCTGCTTGCTGTGTGATACCTTGGAGATAATAAGTCACGTCGTGAAATACCTTAGAATGTTTGTCACCTCTCCAGGCTGAGCTAAAGGGGAAAAAGTGGTGACATTGAAACAAGTTAATTGATTGAATATGTATATTAAGGAAGTCTCCCGATAACAGTTGCAGGCAGTCATACAGATGAGAATGTTCTGCCTTCAGCACGCAGCACACTTTGGGGTTTTTTTCTTCTGAGAAGGCTTAGAAGGAAACAGAACATCTTTTTTTATGCTGGTTGCTGAAAGTGTTGTCCAGGAAGGCAGAAAACTGTGACATTTAAGCTCATAAAGCTGAAATTAGGAGAGAAAGTGTCTCAAGTGTGGTTATCTTCTATGTGTGAAAATAGCTGCTCAAGGAATGCAGAATGCTCAAATTGGAAAAGGAGCCATTTGGAAAGAGGGGGGTAGTTGCCTGGTGCTTTTCCATGCCTTCCAAAACCCATGTAATCTCTGGTTTTTTGGTGCTTTGCTGTTAAGGGGCCGTTTGGGTTTATGTAACAGAGGTAATGAAAGGCGTGAGGTTTAGATCAGAAGTGCTGTGCTAGAGACAAGACACAATGAGGTGAGTCTCCACAGCCTTCGTCAGCTCTGCTGCTTCCTGAGCGCTGAATTGGAGGTAAGAGTTGAGGGAATCTGACCTCCTTTGAAATCCAGACCACTTTTTCTGTTCCAGTGCGTGCTGGGTGAGCGGCAGGGTCGGGGGATGGAGCAGGTACAGGGCTCGGTGGTTGCAGCAGGACTCAATGTAGGTGTTTTAGAGCATTGCTTCAGGTATCTGGATGTAAAGGCAAAGGCATCCCTTGAGTTTTTGGCTCTTGGTAGCTGCCTTTGAGAAATAGTTGAAGCATTGAGAATGGGATCGGTTATGTTGTTCTTGTGAGGGATGGAGGGTCTGAAGTTGCTTTTCATTTTTCTTCCAGTAGAAATGGGCCATGTTCTTATTACGGCAGAATTTTATATGTGTGTAAATATATTATTCTTTTTATAACTGCCAAGACAATCTCTTATCTTTATGGATTTGTTGCAGACATGCTCAAGTAGATTTTGTTTTCTGTTGTATTTTATAACTGTTATAAAATGTGCCTTGTGTTGCAGTTTTTCACGTACATGACTCCGATTAAATATAAAAGAAGATTAATCGTTGCTTGAACATTTGAATTCTCAGTGAATTTTTACACCACCACTGTGCTAAGTTGTTTACCTGCCTTTTTGTTTTCCTGCTGGCAGAGCTGTACACTTTCCATGCCTAACCTTAATGTACAGCCTTCTTCCAGGAGCTCAGGAGTGGGGGATGATTTCAGGTTTTAAGAGGCAGAATTCCCAAATGCTTTCTTCACTCTTTTTTTGTAAACTGCTGAAACATTTCCAGTCCTTGGCTCTAGCAAAACTGAGAGAGTCCAGCCAGCCAAACAAAAAAAATGGAGCATTTATACTCCAGCATCCCATTTTGAAATACAGCTGGGAAGAACTTTTTCTTTTTTTTAAGCCATGGCAACATCTTCCCCCTCCACATTTTGTCACTTAGCCTCTGCCCCTGTCCCCACACTCGTCTCTAGTTCATGATTTTTCAACAGTTTTGATGCAGAAGCTTGGAAAAAACCCTTTTTGTGGGCTGTACCACAGGAATTTTTGTAGAAGACAAGCTGGAAAGGTGACCTAAACACCTGAAGGGAAAGGCAGTGAGTGAGAGAAATTAATGAGCCTTGCTGGTTTGTCACTTGCCTGTGTGGAGCGGAGCAGGGCTTCTCTCCAGAGCTGGGCTGTATCTCCTCACAGCCAACATCATGCAGTCCAGGAAGGATTATTCACTTCAGCCGGTGTTGGTGGCAAGGTGTGCACCCCTGAGCGACCTGCAGCTGTGAGTGCCTCAAAACAGGCAGAGTTGAACCTTTTTGTTTGTGTTTACTGTTGTGCAACTCCCTGGTCACTGCAGATCTGGGCATTTCTGTTCATTTCTCCTCAGTTAGGTTGAATGGGGAATTCACATGCTGGTGAAATGCATCGTCTTTAAGCGTGCTGAGGTGTGTTGGTGTTGCATCCTTGCTTTGTCACACAGGTTACATGTTTGTTTGGGGTTTGTTGTTTCTTTTTAGTGTACGGTCAAAAGCCATTTTGCAGCCTGGGTCTTGCACCAACTTTCTGGGGTTGAAGAGTGAATTAAACTTGAAAACAATGAAGCTTTTGGGATGCCTTTCCCTTAGGAAAGAACTTTGGTTTGCTCTAACCTGGCAAAAAAATGTGGTTTGTTGCTCAGGGTGAGGGACTGGGGTTTGTCAGGGCTGGTTTGAAGGGGCAAAATAAAGTCTTTGCACAGTTCTGCTATGGTACAGTGAAAAGTGGTTGGTTTAGATCACTGGAAAACTCTTCTGAGATGTGGTGCATGTTGGAACAGCTACTCTGATGAATTGAGGCTGCTCTGCTTAGGTGTTCATTAATATTGCTCTATGTGCTTTTCCTTATGTCTTCAAATATGTAACTTCTGTTTTCACATGGAAACACCTACATACCCTGAAGTAACTTTCTGTGTTTTAGTTACATGCCAAAGTAACGTTGTTACACAGACGCTGCTTATGGTGTGCAACAAAATGTTTTTGTGAACCTGAGTTGCTCCTTTAAGGGAAAAAAAAACCCAGCCCCACCACTTTTTTTATTAGTCTGGATGTTCCAGCCAGGCAGAGCTGTTCCTTCAAGTGGCTTAACGAAGATTTGATTGATTTATTTTGCTCATCTGGCGAGTGTGTGGATTACCTCTGTCAATATTGGGCATGATAAATGAGGGTTGGGCACTTCCAGAGCAATCTGAATTATTTGAGCTGCTCAGGGATCAAGCAGTGACTCGATTCAAGAGGCATTGCAAGGAGAAAATACTGAATGCCTTTTGGGATCTTCTGAGGCAGCAGATCATGGTACAAATCAATGGCCAGAAACTGATCTTAAATGTGTTTATGTGTGAGGCTGGATCAAAGTGCTGAAGTAGTTGTTGTCTTTTGATGAAGCTTCAAAGCCAAACGGGAAGATGTTCTTTGGGCATGTGCACACATAAATGACAAGTTCAAGGTAGGATTGCTGGGTGAAATGCAGTGGCTTGGGATTACAGAGGAGGTCAGAGAAGGTGATGTATGCTCTTTTGGGAGAGTAAATCAATAGGAAAAAATTTCTTGTTATTTCTGCTGTCATCTTTGAGCCAAAGCAAGAGAAATTTAAGATTAGATCATCGTATTTGTGCCACCTTAGTTCTCTTAAGCTTTGTTTTGTCAGAAGTCTTGCCAAAAACCCTGCTATTGGCCAGTGGTCCACCACGTGTGGTTGTGTGTGCACAGTGTGTACCAAGGACTGTGCTCTGAAAGGCTCTGGAGTTCCTGTCCTGGGACCCTCAGTCGCTTGCTGACAGCTTTGAGTCTCGGGTAGAGATGTACCTGAATAGATGTCACTGTTAAGACAGGTGCAAAGTAGTGAAGATAAATATTTTAGCTGCTTGTTTGTCAACGTTTCTCACCTATGTCTCTGTTTTTACTTGTAGATTTTGGATCTTTGTTTGACTTGGAAAATGATCTTCCTGATGAGCTGATCCCCAATGGCGAGTTGGGCCTTTTAAACAGCAGTGGGAACCTCGTTCCAGATGCGGCTTCCAAACACAAACAACTTTCCGAACTTCTCAGGGGCAGCAGTGGCCCTTCCCTCACCCCAGGCATCGGCAATGTGAACTCCAGCAGCCCCGTGCAGCAGGGAGTGGGTGCTCAGGTCCAGGGGCAGCCCAACAGCGCGGCCATCGGCAACCTGGGCGCCATGGGCAAGAGCCCCCTGACCCCGGGAGACTCGTCGGCCTCGGGCCTGGCCAAGCAGGCAGCCAGCACCGCCGGGGCCACCACCCCCGCGTCCCAAACGCTCAACTCTCAAGCACAAAAACAAGTGGGGATGGTGACGAGCAGCCCTGCAACATCACAGACTGGACCTGGGATATGTATGAATACTAATTTCAGTCAGACACACCAGAGCCTTCTCAACAGTAATTCTGGTCACAGTTTAATGAATCAGCCTCAGCAAGGACAAGGGCAGGTAATGAATGGATCTCTGCGTCCCAAACGCTCAACTCTCAAGCACAAAAACAAGTGGGGATGGTGACGAGCAGCCCTGCAACATCACAGACTGGACCTGGGATATGTATGAATACTAATTTCAGTCAGACACACCAGAGCCTTCTCAACAGTAATTCTGGTCACAGTTTAATGAATCAGCCTCAGCAAGGACAAGGGCAGGTAATGAATGGATCTCTTGGGTGGAAGAGGATCAGGAATGCAATATTCTGCCCCTGCCATGCAGGGGAATGCAGGCAGTGTGCTGGCAGAGACTTTAACCCAAGTATCTCCACAGATGGCTGGGCACACCGGGCTGAACACAGCACAGACAGGAGCAATGACTAAAGTATGTACATTCCGTTTCATACATTCTATTTATTGCACTTGGTGGGGTTTTTTCCCTCCATACAGGTGTTTAGGAAATGTGGAAGATCCTTTTCTGAAAAAGAACTAAAGAATGAGCATTCTGGAGTGTGTAGTTATCCATTTCAGTCACAGTGGTACTGTGAAAGCAAGATAATTGAAGCAGTATTTCTCAAGTAATCAGAAATGAAAGCACTTGTTGAAAAAGACATCCTTGGAAGTTAAAAGTTGGATAATATCTTAGCAGCGTGAATTAGAAAAGAGTGGTGTAATCCTGCAGAAAGGAAGCAGATGATTACTCGTGTGCAGGATCTCAATTTAGCTGCCAGACAATATCTTCTAAAGCAATGTGAACGCTGCGAGAGAAATACTTGTAGATTGAAGGGAGAGGTGTAGCAATTGCTCCTCTTGTCAAGGACCTCTGTCAGCAACTGTGCAGGAAATGGTTTTTAAATATAGAGGAACTGATCTGGAAACATGAAATTTCACATGGATTGTCAAGCTAGTGCAGACCCTGTGAAAGGGAAGGGCAGAAGTTTAATCCAGAGGCCATTGCAGATCAGGGCAGGGAATACATACCTGGAAGTATCTGCCTCTGTCTTGGGGCACTGCTGTGGTCCCTGCTTGATACAGTTACTGCTTTTCAGTTCTTCATTTTTCAGGTGTGAGCTCAGAGCAGTGTTCTGACTGCTGCTCCTCCTGCAGTGTCCCTTATCTCCTGTCTGGGTTGCTTTGGTGTAGCTCCTTCGTGAAATCTTGATGGCAAACCCACATTGTTCTGACATGTAGAAAAAGATAAGCTTTTATCTCTGATATTTTATCTGTTCATACAGAACTTGCTGTAATCATTGCAGCTTATTAACATGTAAATGTTAATTCATTGGTGCATTAGGAATTGTGGAAAAAAATTGCATTGCCTGACATGAAAGTGTGTGTCCTGCACTCTGAGGACATGCTGACATCCCCGAGGAGTACTGTAGAGTTAATTTTGATAAAAAACATGAAGAGCGTTGTGTCTGCAGTGAAGGAAATCCCTTTGCTTAAGGGAGAGATGGTTGTGGTGTGAGTGAAGGTCAAAGAGAAAGTAGATATAGCTGTCTGCAGCCCCTGAAACAGCTGAATTTGCTGGGTGGAGCAGATTGGTCTGCACAGAGTCAGCTTATCTTTCACTTGGTTTCCTTTGAAATTTGTGGGAAGACTGACAAATTCTAGTTATCTGGCTTATTTCTATAAACTTAAGAGATATCTGAAGTACTTGGGAGTAGGTGTTTCCTAGCCACTGAGCAATTTTGTGGTGGAACTGCTAATTTTTTGTGTGAACCAGCTCAAGTAGAATTACCCCAAAGCAAAGAGACTTGCCTAAGGGCTTCATCTGGCAGTCTGTGTGAGCCTGGGGAGGGAGGTTCTGTGAGCTCTTGGTTTGTCTTAAATGAACCCACCCCTGGTATGGACCAGGTCCGCTCTTCGTCAAAGTCCATTTTTCAGGGGCTGCAGGCTGAGCCTGCTGCAAATGGATTCACCAGCTTGGGAAGGCAACCCAGACTTTCTCAGTTCATTTATGTTCCAGAAGTAAAATAAAATTTAGTTTTAGGAATACATTGCAAAAGAATAGTGGAAATATCCCTGTTCCACAGAGCATTAGCTTGTCCTTGTGTGCAGTGCTGTGCCCAGCAGTGGTGATGTATTTCTGAAAGATTAGGGCAAAATTAGTGTTTTCACCAGTTCTTACATACAGAATTCTTTGGAGAAAGCGCAAAAGTAGGACTGAGTAATGACAGAGCTCAGTGATAAAATAGTGCTGATGAGAAGGTGCACTTAGGAGAAAACAATTTTAAAAACTTAGGAAAATCAGTATTTCCCAGAGCTCCATCTCTTGTGGAACAAGATGAAGCTTAAAAGCATTGTTTCCTTGAAAAAACTTTTGCTTTATTTACATCTCAGTAAGAGAGCAGGTGAGTTCAGTGTTTTGCACAAAGACTTTGTGTTTCCATGTTGGAAGAAATCCTTGCTCCCTGGATTTTCTTCTGCCAGTCAGCAGCATTCTCTTATTTTTGCCATTTTCCTTAGTAGGCATTTGAGGTTTTGGAATCCTTTCCCAATTTCTTCTCATCCCCCAGTTTATGGTCCTAATAGGATTATCAACCATGATTGTGTGTTAGCTTTTTCATACTGATGCTCCAGTTGTGAGAAAAGCTTTTAAGAAAAGTAAACACTTGAGTGAGTTTGTTCTGAAACTGAAATTTCTGCTGAAGGAGACTGTGGGTTAGTTTGTTTTTTCACCTCCTGGTCCCTGATGTTTACCACTTAGTGTATGCAGCTTCAAAGATGTGAAGAGCAGCAGTAAAAGTTGTGAAATGGCTGATCTGCCTAAAATGAACGTGCCCAAGTTGACTCAACAGCTTAAAATGGAGCTGCCATCATGCTTGGAGAACTGTATCAGGGCTGGAAGGTTCTCTAGGTGGTGGCTCTAGCAGTATCTTAAGGGAAAGAAAGAGGTGTGAGATACAAATGCAGGGAAAAACCGAAAAGCACTTTTTAAACTGAGTTTTTCTCATTGCACTTAAAATGAATGCTGTGCATCACTGACTAACCTCATTCAGGTACAGCTCAGTAGGCCATTTTTCTCAATTCACTGTTTATATGCAGCGTGTGGAACTCATGATCCTTTATGGACTGGTACCAGTTTTGTTGGGCAAGACCTTGTTCTAATCCTTTCTTAGTAAATGACAAATCAAGGGGAGTCCATTTCTGGTTCTCTTTCTCGTGGTATGTGTTGATAAGCATTCTTTCTAGTGAGAGAAAAAGAAGAAAAAATATCTGAGTCTGATCCCTTCACTGCTCTCAGAAATAACTAGGATTCCATTCATCTGGAGCATCATGAGCCAGTAGTGTTAATTTTGGGCTGGACTTGCCATTTGAGGCAGAACTGAGAGTGGTAGCTGAAGTTACATGGTGCATGTGCTTGTTTAAGCCAAAGGTGGGGATAAACCTAACCCCTCACCAAAAAAGAGAGTGGAACATGACCCATTCCCAATGTCAGAGGGCCATAAGGTGCTGATGTCATGAAAAATGTTTTTCTGTTGGCAGGAGGAGATTAGAGTAAAATTCTTGCCCGGCCTATAGATGTGTGAGCAAAGGATTTCATAGGTTTCACATGATTCTCCAAAAGTGTTTTTCTGTACAGAACTAATAAACCTACCTCAAGTTCAGTTTACTTTCTGAAAAGTGCACTTTAATCATATGTCATTGGGCTCTGTGTGCCCCAGAAAAGGACTAAACCCTGTGGTCAGATCTTAATGTGAATCTATAGAGAGATCAAGAGAAAATGGTTGTTTATTTTCATACCTAGTTATGAGGATTACAAATGATTGTTTTCTTGTAGGATGCTTTTCCAAGATTGTAGATTTTTAATAACCTCATTCTACCTATTTTGAAAACTCTATTGGAAAATACTTGTATTGATATAAGCTAGAACCTGGCAGGGAGAAACTGATGGAAAGGTTGGTCTGGCTGTCAGATCTTCCAATTGTAGTATTTCAGGGTATGATCTGGTAGCAATGAGTTTGGGTACAGAGTACCAAGTGCTGTGTGCAAGTGATGAGTTTTCCCTATGTGTGTGTATGTATTTAAGCCCCACCGGACGTTGCTACAAGTAGTAGGATTGACATCAAAATCTGAACAGGCTCAGGAGAGTCACTAATCGTGCAAAACCAGATCTGTTCTACCGAATTTTGCCTGTGGGTTCAGAACAGTTTTTCTCTAAACTGTATTGGCCTAATTGATTTGAATAGTGCTTATTTTCAACTTTGTTTTAGTCAGGATATTGGCAGTTGCATGTTGTAGTAGAAGGTTCAGGTTAAAGAGGAGGAGGAGGAGGAGGAAACCTTACCAGAAGTGAACTTGAGAAAACAGTAAACCCATTTTTTATTATTACCAAGGGAAGAACAAGTTGTCTTGGGTTTTTTATTGTTGAGCTATAAAAGAAGTGGATTCTGCTGTTTGTTGTTTTGTGTCTGTATAATACATGTGCCTTGGGCAAGCACATTCACAGTTTTGCTCCCTATTCTATTCACCGAGGGGTGTTTCAGTGTTGGATATTAAAGTGGAGTAAATCTACTAAGATAAGAACTGTGTTAAAGAGCAAGACTTAAATGGTGTGTGTAGCTGTCTTGTCTCGGTGTTGTGAGGAATCTGTGGTAAGGAAAACCTGTGATGAGAGAAAATGGCACCAGTTGTTTATTTATCCAAATCCCCCAGTTGCTCTTGCTGAGCCCCAGGTTTGGATACGCTTGCTAACTGTGAATTAAGTCTGCTGAAGATGTTGTCATTCCTCTGCAGCTCCGTGTGTTTCAGCAAACTGCTGGTGCTGTTTGTTTCTCTGGTGACTCTCAATCTGTCTGAATATGCCTGAATTGTTCTAACATGACTTGCAGTTAATTTGCTTCTCATCCACTAAGTTGGCCGTGCCAAGCTGTCTGTCCATGCCTCTGGCAAACACGAGTAGCCAGTCTAAATTGTATTCCAAACAGTGCTGCTTCCCACTTCCAGGGGACTGTTAATCACACTAGAGCCCTGACCAGAGCTGCTTGGTTCTCTGTTGAATAACAATCACCGACACAGCACTTTAACCGAGGAGAGACATATGTGCTTTGTAATAATACAAGCAGAAGAAGGATGTAAATATATAGAAACACGTAACAGCAAAACTCACTGACTCGTAGTAAAATGAAAATCTCCAAGGCAGTTTTGTTTTGAAACATGACCTTGCAGAGTGGTGCTCTCCACAGATGAGTGTGCTGATACGTCAGGGAGATTTGGTGACTTACAAAGCTCACTCACCACAACTGCTCCTCCTGGCACCCGAAATGCAGTTGTTTCCTATTTCTAGTACATGAGTAAAATCTCATTTACAGTTGTGCAATGTCATTGAAGATCTTTGCAGCGATAGTCACTTGGCTTATGTTTATGCAGGTATCAAGGTGCAGTTTGGCTCCAGGGCTGCAAGGGAAATGCTGTGAGAAACAGAGCTCTCAGCCTTTGTGGGGACAGACCTCAGGCTTCCTCTCCTCCTGCTTCACACTGGGGCAGCTGGAAGCCTGTCTGTGACCCTGCACAGGCTTATCATCCTCTGACAAAGGTTAAATGTTAGGGGATCTCTTCAGAAAATTGTGCCATTATCTTCTACCACGTTAACACAAGACTTAAGGATTTTATCACTGACCATTAATTATACTGATTAAAATATTGTAATACTTCAATTTTTGTTGTTGGACTGAGGTTTATTTCTAAGAAGTGTATCTGAAAGAAGGTTTTGGGAGTGAAACTAAGATCCACAGCTTCTTTTGGAAGGCATGGATTAAGAGCAAGATTTACAGTGTTTTCAGCTTGATCGAAATGACTAAACCTTGCAAGTCCTTACTAATAGATGTGACTGAAATGACTCTTTTCTAGTTTTCTTCCTGTTGCTGTTCACAGTTTGGGGTTTTTAGTACACAGGTAAAATATGACTCAGCTGTTGAGAGGGAGGAGAACCTGCCAGCTGCAGTGGTGGTGTGTGCAAGTAAGGAAATGCCTGGTTACTTCAGGCAGAAGGAAATGGCTTTGTCGTAGTAATTTTCTTAATAGGGTCTAATCATGCGTGTAGATATGATTTCACAGGAGCCTTTCTGATGACAAGACCTTTTAGCGGGTCTCAAAACTTGCCCTTACTTAAAAGATAATATTTGTCTTTGACAGTGAGCTGTGATTAGGTTGGGAGTCCTGTAATTGGAAGGACATGGAGAAATGTGTCAAAGCAGCTGGTACTGTGGTCCGAAAACTAAAAGCTAGTGGTTTGCTTCCTTGCAGGAAACTTGGAAAACTATATATAGTATTTTATACTGTGTTTCTCTGTCTGAGAAACAGATAAGGGCTGGAAGCAGTGAGAGGAGGTGATTGTCCTTCTGCAGCTTCCACAAGTGGAAAATGCTTTGTTGAAGGCAAACAGGACACTTCAATCAGGCAAAAATGTTGGAAAGTGGTACTTTAGCATTTTGAGATCTTCTCACTTCCCTGGAGGGCTGAAATTTCAATCCAAGAGGCTGCAGAGATCATGCCCAAATCTGCTTTGTAGTGGGCAGGGTGTGCTTCACCTTTATTTAAAGTTGAACATCAAAATTAGAAAAGATGTTTCAGTACACAGTTTTCTCCCACATCTCAAAAAGTAATCCTGAGTTCTTATTGACACAGTTGCTAGTTTACTCTGCAGGACTGAGTGTAAGGAGTAGCAAAATAGAGCAGCATTTCCCTTTCTTCTTGTGAATGCTGGGAGGAAATACCTGTGGGTTTTTGTTTGGAAACTGAAGTCCATTTGTGTGTGACATCAGCAGGCAGTTTGCTGCAGCTGTGTCCATGGGCTGTGAGAGGTACATGCTCATTTCCCTTCCTCATCCTCCTTCTTGCCACTATAGTGAAGAGTATTTGTATGTATTCCAGAAACTGCTGTGACTCTGAAGGGAAGTGGCATACTAAACTTACTGCTTATGTTTTAATTTTGTGTATAATCCAAGCAATGATGTGAATTTTAAGGCCAGAAATATTCTGTAGAATTGAGATTTAGATGACTGAGGGCTTGAGATGATTTTTGAACTCCTGGTGCTACAAAAGCTGCCTGTGGAAATCTTAGTGCTTACACATCCTGAAGGTGCTCGAGCCCCAAAATGAGGGTTGTGTTCTTTGGTATCTGTGTACACAAATCTGCTTTAGGGGTGGGAAATAAGCAGTGCAGTGCCAGAATAAAAATACACGTGAAATATAGGAACATCCGTGCCAAAAGAGCTAGGAAAGAGACTTTTAGAAGATAGTAGTAAATAGATTGTTTAGCAGCCTCAGAGATGCTGCTCCTGTGGAGGGAAAGGTTTGTGTTCTCAGAGTGACACTATGTTGCTCCTTCTTCAAGGGGATTTTTGGAAACATACACAAACCAAGTGCCCTTTGAAACTTTTGACAAATTGACTACAGTTTATAACTGCTGTAGGATGGGAGGAGCTTTGTACCCTGGAAATGGACAAGTGTTGAAATGCCAGGAGCTGAAGATGGGATTTCACCCTCTGAATGAGCTGTGGTTGCTTCTCTAGTCTGATACTGAGCACGTTGGGTGAAAATACATTTCTGGGTGGTCCTGTGTCAGTGAGGAGTGTGTCCAGAGGCCTGGTTTGCTACACCGTTCAGTTTTAGTCGTGTTTAAAGATAAATATCAGATCTTGCCTTGTTTAGAAACCTGTTAGGAATTGTCTCTTGATGACTTCTTGGGAATTGTTAAGCCTTCAAGGAGAGCACGTTTTGTAGAAGGGCTGGAGACTTCATGGGAACTCTTGAAGTCAGTGTGGTGTTTCAAAACAAACATATTTGGCTCTTAAGGTTATTTTAAAATTATTTGAACAGTTTAAATTATTTATAGTTACATTTCTCCTTAGTTACTGTTAATGTCAAGCTGTGACATTCGTGCTAAGTGGTTGTTTTGAGTAAGCAGTATTGATTTTTGTTTCTTTTAATGCATTTGATGTAGCTTGTAGGGTGAGTTTGTTTCTTGTTTCTGATTTTTTCACCCCTTTCTGGATTGAATAAATACAGTTACTTCTTTTAGAGGCACAGTCTCTGCCTTCGGTGTGTCCACTTTGCCATTAGGATTCATGTCTGTCATGGAGAGTTGCAAGGAAAGGACACAGAATATCTCTTCTCATTAGAGTTCAGAGGTACTTTTCCTGTTGCTGTTACTCCACAGAGATACTATTGCCTTTCCCCCCACCTCTGTGGAATATCCTGTCACACAGCCTGCCTGATAATGTATCCTGGCCAGTTTGTGGGAGGGAAATGGGGAAACAAATAGCACTCTTAAACAGCTCTACTGTGTTTTCTTACCAAAACAGCTTATTCCTTATAATATTGAAATTTTGGAGCATGATATGCTCTCCTGTTACTTGGCTGCCTCCATCCATCTGTAGGCACTTCTAACGTGCTGAGGTGCTGCCAGACATAGCTGTAAATTCTTTTGGGGCCTGTTTGGGACATTTTGAAAGGCTGCACAGAACAGAAAATAAAGGCAGGAGCATGGGCTTTGGGCTGTATTTCCTATTGAGCTGGAAACCTGTGATTAATAGAATCACAAAATCCTGGAATGGTTTGGGTTGGAAGGACCTTAAAATCCATCTATTTCCACCCCCTGCCATGGGCAGGGACACCTTCCACTAGCCCAGTTTGCTCCAAGACCTGTCCAACCTGTCCTGGAACACTCACACAGATGGGATGGCCACAGCTTCTCTGGGCAACCTGTGCCAGTGCCTCACCACCCTCACAGGGAACAATTTCTTCCTAATACCTAATCTAAACTTACTCTCTTTCAGTTTGAAGCCATTTCCCCTTGTCCTGTCACTACAGTTCCTAAGTTTTATGAATTTAGCTTAATGATGCTGAGGTCTAGGAATTGTAGGAGGACAGGGATGCTTGGCTGAGAATCTGTGTTATCAAATTCTACTTGGTGTGACTATAAATGTGTTTTACTACATGCTGAGGCTCTTTCTGGAAGTAACTCAAAGGTTTTAGCCCGTGAATATGTAATCAAGTATCTGTCGAGGTGTATCTTCATGGAATTTCAGTCTTTCAACGTCCTCTTGTTAAGTGTTGTCGAATTACTCTGTGTGTCCAAATTAGATTTTCTTGATGAAACAAACCTTTGAAACATCTTTAGTTAATTCTGCGGTTCTGGTTAAATTTCTGTCCTTGTGTACTAAGAATAGTTCTTGTTTATCTGAAGAAAGCCACTTGTTCTGCTTGACACTCATAAAAGCTCTTGAGGCAATTGGAATACATTGATCAATTGTGGCTAATTATCCATTAGAGCTTTGAAGTTGTTATTTGCAGAGGTGACACTCATTACACAGTAAACCTTCAGAGCTTTATTTTTCATTCATAAGTACAGCAGTGATGCAAAGTGCAGAAATTGTAGTGTGTTCCATTGTGTTAGCTCTCAGGCTTGTGCAGGATTGTGGAGACATTTTCTTTCTTCAGTCATCTGTACAGTGCAAGCATAGAATTGTTTTTATTCCTTTTTTTTCTGGAAAAGGTTAATTTCTAGTCCAATGTATTAAGAATTTGTTCTCTCTATATCCAGTCACTTGTAAAGAATGTTTTCCCATGAAATTTCAGGAATTGTGTGGAAGTATTTGTTTGGGTTTTTTTGGAATCACAGAATCCCTGAATGGTTTGGGTAGGAGAGAACTCAAAGTTCATCTCGTTCCACTCCCTGCCATGGGCAGGGACACCTGCCACTAGCCCAGGTTGCTCCATGCCCCATCCAACCTGACCTTGACATTGGTCTTTAACGGCCTTATTGCCTTGGAATGCGTAAATTTGTCTTTGACCTCTGAAATGCTTGGAAGAGAATGTAAAATCTTATTAGAAGAGGTAATAAACCACCTGGTTTCCTCTTCGTAGAGTTTTGGAAATGTTGTTTCTAGTTTTAACAAATCTGTCATAATAGAGGATGAATTAAATTACAGTTATTCCTAGAATACTGCATGCAGTTCTGGTGTGGTCAATGTAAGAAGGACATGGAACTGTTGGAGCAAGTCCAGAGGAGGCCACGGAGTTTATAAGAGGACTGGAGCTTCTCCCCTATGAGAACAGGCTGAGGGAGTTGAGGGTCTTCAGCCTGAAGAAGACTGTGTGGAGACCTCAGAGCAGCTTTTCAATACCTGAAGGGCCTACAAGGAGCCAGAGAGGGACTCTGTGTTAGGAGCTGCAGTGATAGGACAAGGGATAATGAGTTCAAACTGAAGGAGGGAAAGTCTAGGTTGGATGTGAGGTAAAAAGTGTCTTACTGTAAGGGTGGTGAGACACTGGCACAGGTTTCCCAGGGATGTGGTGGCTGCCCCAACCCTGGCAGTGTTCAAGGCCAGGCTGGATGAGCCTTGAGCAACCTGATCTAGTGAGGAGGTGTCCCTGCTCAGGGCAGGGGTTGGGACTGGATGATCTCTAAGGTCCATTCCAACCCCTAAATGGTATGATTCTATGAGTATTTTTCTTTGAGTTAGTTTACCACCGAAGAACAAGACGATAGTTGCTTCCCGGATCTGCTGTGGTAGGCTTTGGTTATATCAATTAGCTTAAAGAGGTGGGAGAGTGGAGACTTGGAGCATAAGCTTGGCTTCCTCTGAACGCTGCTAGCCAGATAGGATTTGAGTCTCAAAACTGATTCTTGAAATGTTACCTTTTTTGAGGCATTCTTGTTACTGACTTTAAAAGTGAGTATTTTTAACTGGGTATTTTGTCAAAATGCCAAACCTGCAGCTTGGTTGAGGTGAGTGCTCTCACCTCAGCTTAGAGAACAGCATTGCCACCATTCTTGCACTGCAACTGAATTCTTTTTTTTTTTTTTTTTTTTTTTTTTTTGAAACTTTTTTTTTTTTTTTTTTTTGGTAACACCACTGGCTTTCTGCCAGGAAATGATTAATCTTTTCTTTGCCTCTCCATCTGTCCCTCTGGCATATACATTCCAAGCGCCATGGTGACTTTCTTTTGGAACACGTTACTATAGGATGAAATAGTAATTAGTAGAGACTTACTTTTTTTTTTTGTCAGTAAACAGATGCAAGATGCTGCCAGCGTAGTAAAGAAAGCCTGTCCTCCCCTTCCCAAGGGAGCAGGAATTCCTCAGGGACCTGCCTCTTGCTCTCTGCGAGAGCCGTAATCACCAAGGTGGACCTTGCTTCCTGCTGGAGATTGTGCTTCATACCACAGGGAGATAAGAGTCCAGAGAGCAAAGTCCTCGGCGTGTGCCTGCTGCAAAGCTGCTCTGTGGCACAGAGTGTGCAGGCAAAGCCCTGAGGAGTCACAGCAGCAGCCACAGGGGCTGAGGAGGATTAACTCCAGGTGGCCGATGCCGGATCATGTAGCTCAGGCACTCGTGTGTGTTAACTCACCTGGGAAGCAGTGCAGATGGCAAGGCACAGGTCCCTGTCTCTCACGGTGTTACCGCTCTGGAAAACAGAAATAAACCTTTAGGAAGCAGTTCTGTCCTTTCACTCTTTCAGCTGCTTTTAGTGAGCAGTGTCTGTCAGTCTGAATTTCTGAGGTTCTCCATTACGTAGAGCACATCTACTCTTCACAGGACTTCGTGCACTTTAGTTGTAACTTCTGAGCATCTGAGACACCTAACTGCTTGATTTCGTTGTCTTGAGAGAGAGATAAGAAAGATCCAAAGGAAGAAAGTTAAAATTAAGCCAAGCAAAATGACATCCTTCTTGGTAGCAAAACCGGTGCATGGGAGGGGGCAACAAAATGCTGAGCTTTTTAACCAAGTTGTGTGTTGAAAGCCCAGATTTGAGGTAATGTGATGACCAGGAATTTGAAGGCTTAGTCCAGTAATGGAGTATGAAGTGCCTGGTTTGGGTGAGGCCCATAAAAGAGGGAAGTAGATGACACAAAATGGCATGGCTTGGTGGCAGCAAGTTCAAGGGTTCTGAATCATCCCTGTCCTGTAGTGACTTGGGACAGTGATAACTTGGAGGCAGGAGCAATGTGCTGTTCCTGGACACTCAGTTCTGCTCATGGCAAACCCAGAGGATACTGCCTGTAACTGTGGGTCACACTCAGTTCTGCTCATGGCAAACCCAAGGGATACTGCCTCTAACTGTGGGTTGGAGTGGGAAGTGCAGAATTCCCTTTTCATGCAAACTTGGTCTATTTCATAAAGAGAGAGAGAGAGAAGTGTCACTAATATCTGGGTATTCTCCCTTTTCATGCAAACTTGGTCTATTTTATAAAGAGAGAGAAGAGTCACTAACATCTGGGTATTTGCAGTATTTCTGCACAGCTGCTCTGTCAGCCCAAGGCTATTGATTTTGGTGTAACCCTAAAGGTACAGTTCAGGCCTTCAGAAAACTGCATCGTAGGCTGTAGCAGCTTTTGAAAGGTGGAAGTAGTTATTGTCTTTTCAGCATTTAGCATGGTGTATCTCACTGGCTTGTTTCATTCATACAACACTGGAGTTGGAGGAAGTAGGGAGAACATCCTTCCTTGCAAATCCAGGGATTTAGAAGAAAGCAATAGTGAGTGGCAGATGTGTTTTACTAGAGCAGTTTACACTGTTGAGCAGACAGGGTCTCACGTGTGCAGCTCTTCAACACTGCTGTTAGTTTGTGAAGATCTGGCCTCTTACCAGAACAGATCAGGTCTAGGATGCCTCTGCTCTTTTTCCTTTATTATGACATGCATGTTCTGTTCTCTGAAACAATTTAAATTATTAATCTTAACAGTTAAATCGAGTTTTAGCTTTTGTTTTAAGACTAAGCCTGGAATAATAAAAGGATAGTGCTGGCTCTCTAAAAGGATGACTTTGTGACTTCCTCCTCTAACTATCTTGTCAGATTCAGAAGTGTGGGAAGAGTTTGGTGGGAAAAAAAAGCCTTGACCTTCCTGTTCTCCTACTGTCAAAGAGAGTAGTGTAACCAGTAGATCAGCTGTGTCTCCTCACACTGTTGCTACAGAGGCTGCAGTTCTTCACAGCACCCCTCCCCGGGGGTCTTATAAACCATTTGCTGTTGTGCTTTCAGCTCCCTCCCATGTCCTCAGATAATCTCTGAGGTGCTGACAGGACCAAACTGGCAGTGATGGTGGTTCCTTGGGAGCTGTGGGTACAGTGTCTGCTGCTAAATGCAGAGGTCTCTGTGCTTTCCTTCATGGAGATGTTCATCTGAGTGTCATAATCTACTTGTTCATCTCTGCTCAGCAATCCTGGGAACTTAATTATCTGTGAGACCTTTAACAAAAATGGGTCAAATTGACCAGTGATTTCCAAAGTGATTAGAGAAAAATTGATCCGTGGAAGGCAGAGGAGATGGGACACTGTCACAGTGCTATTGTTTGAGCACAGTTTCCTGAAGATACCTAACTAACAACATAACTGGTTGTGACCCTGCAATCAATGTCAGTCTGAAGAGGCAACTTAATTGCTGCCGGATTGAGTGAGTGGATGAAATCTGTGCTGCAGTGCACAGTGTGTGTGCTCACGTGGCGTCAGGAGAGCCATGGCCTGGAGCTGCTCTCAGCCATTCTCACTCTGACAGGTCTGTGGTGCAGAGGGGATGCTGCAATAGTTTGGTGCAGCTTTTGGCTTCTGTTCTGCACCTCTGCTTTCCTGGACTTTGGTACTTGCCCTGGGTTTGGTTAATGGACTTGGCAGCTTGGCCAAGGTTTTGCTTCACGAGATAACTTTTTCTTCTCACCTTTCTGTGTTGTGTCTGGACAAGCAGAAGGGAACATGGAATTATGTTTCTGTCATGAGGTTCCATTTTATAAGAATTAAGCCTATGAAAATGACAGTGATACAAAGGATACCAGTGATTAGAGGCCTTATGATTTTGTGAACTGCCTCCTGTTGATGAGTAGAAGCACACACTATTTAAAGAAAATATTAGTATAATCTTGAGAATTTCAGTGGTATTTGGTCACTTCCATTTTTTTCCAGCCTTTGCTTTGAAGCTGCAGAGCTTCAGCTCTTACCTCTTGATATGTCTTTGCTAAATAGAAAATACTTGTGTTATCACCTTTCTATTCCCAAAATCGGTGCTTTAGGATCACTTCAGTCCTTGCCTTAATAAGATAAGCAAATTAATAAGCTTAAATAGTAAGCTAAATAAATTAGGCTATTAGGTTGCAATTAGCCTGTCTTTAGCCATGCCTTTTAGTCCTTTGAATAGCTCTTGAGGCCTCTCTGAATCCTGTCATTTTTACCCATTGTTCTTGCACTATGCAGCGCGTTCGTCGTCGCAGCGTTCGCACCAGACGCACAGCACTCGCCCCTTCCCCAGTCCTCCTTTCATCCCTCCTCTCACTGCATGTGGAGAGCTCAGATTTGTGTTCCTCAAGCATTTTGCAGATTCACAGCTTTCAAAGTCCAGCCAAGCCTGTCTAGCTTGCTTCCTTTCTTTGCAGGCCTGTTTTCTAGTTAAAAATCCAGCAGATACCAAATTGAATATTAACGATAACTATTTTTAGTTTACAGGATTGGATCATAATCAGATTACTTCAGCCAGGCTTATTTTCCACTGAGCCCATGCTGCTTTCAGTTCTTTGATTCTCGTATCAACCTTTCAAGTATTTTTTCTGCTGTCAGGCTAGTCCAAATCTGATGGTATTGTTTGGGTTTCAAATACTTGGCCAGAATCACCTTCCATTTTTGTACAGAGGAGTCAGTGCTTCAAAACCTAATGAAAATCAACATTGAACTTGGAGATAAGTTTGTTGGTTTGGGTTTGTGTTTATTTTGACTGATCTGTCTGGGCCAGCTAATTAAAATTATACTGATAATACTACTGATCATAATTTATGGCATTAACTTTATGTAGACAGTGGTGGTGGTGCAAGGTACAAACCCAGCAGCGTTGTCAGAGGTGGGTGCTGCTCCTTGGCACCTGCCTGCAAATGCAGGTGCTTTGTCTCACACAGGAAAACAGAGTGAACTCAGTCTGTCCTGCCAGACCTTTTATTAAATTTGGAAACCCTGGAGTGAAAGGTTAGGGCAACAGACAAGAGCAGAATTTCCCAAAGGGAAATGGGTAGCAAGGAGCAGAACTGTGTGCAGTTATGTGGTTTGTGACAGTCTGTTGGAGAGGAAGGTGAAAAAGGGATTGTGAGTAGGAAATGATTGTGAAAAAATAGGGAGTGGGTTTGCAGCCTGTTGTGTTGGTTCCATGTCCTGGGAGCCCCAGAGGAATGTGGTAATGGACTAAGTCAGACTGCTTGAGTGAGAGAACAGGCTGTGATGTTAGAGGTGAGGGGAGAGTTAGTAAAACCTTACAGGAGGAGGAAAGGGCAGGATTTATTTACAGCCTGAATACTTGGTGTACAAGAGGGAGCAGCTCATTGATGCTGGGCTAGAGGAAGAAGCACTGTGGTGTGTCAGCAGTGCTGGAGAAGGGAGGAAAAAAGAGAGCTGTAAAGGCAGGAGAAATGGCATAGTGTGAAGATCCAGTCTGCTCCTGAGGTATCTTTGAAATTAGGTTGGGAAACTTCTCATTTCTGCCCTATCACCTCTGAGCTGACACTCGTATGAGGTTTATAGATTTGGTCATAGACTTGCTCTAGAATATCTATGAAACTGCAGGAAGTAGAGAAAACACAATTACTGTCCTGCTCTGGAAAGAACTAAAAAGCAAAACAAGAGAAGTACCTCCCACACCTGCTGCTCTGAGCACTGCAGTGTGGTGGCTCATGTGGTCCAAGTCAGCTGAACAAAGGTTCTAAGTGTTGGGGGTTCTTTTCAGCTTGGAAGTTTGTACATTCCTTGACTTGTGAGAGTAGAGTGAAATACCCTATTTCCTATCCACACTGGATAATAGATTCCAGTATCTTAGAGAGTTGCCATAGTGATAAAAAAGGGAACAGAATCTGCTTGTCTTTCTGGGATAGCAGAATTATTAAATTAAATGCTTCTTTTCCATTAAAGGAGAGTGGCATTATCATATTTCTGAGAAGAACTGTTTTAGAGCAGAAATAATGTGTTTGAGCTGGTGTCCTGCATTAATCATGTTCCTTCTTCAGGCACTTGTAGCCTTGCCTTGTGGTTGAGTGCTGGGGTAGTGTATAGCACCCCTGCATGTCCCCATTGCAGCTGATGGAACAGCTGGGAAGAACATCCCTTGCTTGGGAAAGTCTGCTTTGCTCCATCATGAGTCATGCAGTTGTGACCACAAAGAGCTGGGCAAGAAGCAAGAGTTGCCCAAAATCGTAACACAAACAGGAGTATAAAGTGTGAGTTGCAGAGGATGAGGTTGGGATGGAAGGAGCATCCCAGAATGGAGTGCAGGGAGCATGGCTGCAGAGAACAGTGCCTGCGTTGGGTGGATGAAGTGAGAGAGAGGAGAAGGCAGCAGGGAGGGAACATGCTGAAGCTTAGAACAAAATGGGAGTGCACAGCAGCACAGCTCAGGTTTTCAGGGAGCTTCCAGCCTTTGTTGTGATGGAGTTGTGGCAGCTGCCACGTGGAAGCTTGAGCAGCTCCGTGATGCACATCCATGCCCATTCGTTGGGAAAAGAAACAATTCTAACTGGATTGCCTTTTGCTTTCGTTCCCTTCAGGAAAGTAAGTTTAACAAACTTTAAGCCAAATCCAAATTTCTGTTATGGCTCAGAGTTGCTCATGAGAACAACTGTTCTTACCCGATTGCTACCTCCCGTGTTCTTGCTGGTTTATCTTCTTTGATGACTTGTAATTACCTGGTAATCTTCTCCTGAACTACTTATTTTGGGATCAGAGTTCTGTTTCAGAAATACAAAAGCAAAGGTCTTCTGAGTATCTGCCTTCCCCCACCTGCCCCCTCATTTCACACAGGAACAAACCCGGGGGCAGAGGCAGGAGCTGTGGCATTTGGACCTTCCGAGTCCTTTGCCTCAGAGCTGCAGGTTTCAGTTTGCAGAATGAACAATCAGGGTGAAATCTTTACTACTCAGAAGCTTAATCCTCTGCTGATACTTACCAGTTATGTTCTGAGATTTCAGTCAGCAGTGGTTTAAAGTTCCACAGCAGTCCCTGAGCTCAGCGTTCAGATAATTAACCAGGCATTGCAGTTAATGCCTGGTGCGCTCGGATGGCTTTGAGTGTGTGATCCACAGGGATCTCCTGGTTCCGCCTTCCCTTCCGCCTCCCGTTTGCTGCCTTCCCACCGGGGAGGGGCTGGCAGTGGTTAGCCCTGCTGGAGTCCCCCCTGGCTGGGTGTGCTGGAGGGAGCTGCTGGAGGGGAGGGCACCAGCTCTGCAACGCTGCGAGTCTCAGTGCTGGCTGGAGCACATTTGTTCTGCCACCAGAACTCCTCGTCAGTCCTGGCCTTGGTTGGAAACTTGTACGTTGATCAGAGTCCATTAGAGCAGGTCTTGCATTGTGTTGTGTACTTGTAGTCTCTGTAAAGCACAGTTCTGTTTAGATTAACTCTTCCCAGGAAAAATGGAGTTTGAAACTTCTGAAACTATGAGTAGCAGTTTTAGGAAAGTCTTCTTGGGGATGTCCCTCCTAGTTTTTGTCTTCATATTTACTTCAGGGATTGCCATGTAAGAAAGGTCTTTTCAGTTTGTTTGTTTTTAAAGATTGACTTCAAACAAACAGAAGTCTTTGGCCGTTTCCTTCATTGGCAGTAATTGGCAAAAACACAGTGTGGGTTAAAGGGCATGTCTAATGTTTTACAGTGTTGTCAAACTATACTGTTTTTTGTAACTTATAGGCTGGTGTATATCTTATGCCTTAGGCTCCTTTCCCTTCTGGAAGCACAGCTTTGGACACTGAAATACAACGTGGCAGAGAGCAAGCTTACAAAAATCCAGGGTTTCACATGGAAGCTGCTGTGCTGCCAGCTGGATTTCAAAGAACAGCATGGCATTTCTTATCATTTCAATCAAGTATTTATTACTTAATGACCACCTAGAGTAGGAAAAATTATCCTCATCCCATTAACACTCACTTTGGAAGACTTGAAAGGTTGTTTTGTTGCTGTGCTGAGTTGTGATCTGTTTAATAACAAGATCTGTTGAAAAGGAAATATTAACATAAGCCATCCCTGTGGTACCTGTTAGGATTGCAGATCCTCAGTGCTTTGGGGATGGTTCTAGTGGTTTGGAGCTTCAACAAACTTAAAGTGATTTTTTTCTTTTGAGACCAAAATATTTGTAATATAATTTTTCTAAAAATCTAGTTATAAACATTTTTCCTTTCATAAAAAAAAGTGTTAATCTCTTCTGAATATGAGACGAAGAACACTTCTCTGTTTCTCTTGGAGCAAGAACTTAAATTTGATGTAAAATTTGCTCAGCATTCTCAGTGCCTAAAGAAAATCTCTTTTCTGCTTCTTGAAAATTCAGCTGGCTAAGATTCTGCCTGAAGCTTGTAACCCCAGGCTGCCATGCTCAGCACAGCCCTGCCTACACTGATCCTTTTCCATCTCCTCTGTGGGGCTGAGCAACATCCATGAGCTGCCAGGTCCAAGGAGGGTTCTGCTGGGTCTCTTGCAGGTTGGAGCAGCCCAAGTAAGGCCATGAAAGCCATGGAAGTAGGTTCCTGTATATGCAGCATTCCCCTCTCCCAGGTGGGGCTCCCATGGCTTTCCCAGTGCTGGTGGTAGCTGTGAGGGCTTGTAGGGAGTTGTACCAGAGTAGTCAGTAGATTAATCAAGTTAAAAAAACTCCACCAAACTTTCAAGCAAGTTCAGAGAAGACTGGAATGGCCAAGTCCTTCTGCAGATAAATGCAGTTTGTAGGTGGGAATTAGACACAGGGAAACTGAATAACAGTTAATGTTCCTGGTTTTGGTCTCTGAAAGGTTTCAGTAGTTGGCCAGAAGCTGTCTCAGAATCTCACTTTTAATTTCAGAAATCTTCTTGTTAATCTGACAGACCTCCTAGCATGAATGAATAGCTGTAGGTACCAGATGATCCTTCCTCATCCCTCGTCTGAAACAGTGGGTTGAGTGAGTAATGTCATTAAATACTTTGCTGCCCAAATCCATGGTGTGATACATACTAATTAAACTAATTTCTTTGAACATGCAGTCCTACAAAACAAACATAAACAGGGAAAATATTTGTGCAGTGTGGTAGTAGCCAACAGCACTTCTCTTTAAAGCAATCTTTCGTGCTAAACTTTCAGCGCTGGTTTTGGTCTTGTACTTTGTCTTTGAATTATGCAGCTTTACTGTGGAACACAGCACATACTTGATAACCTCTTCCATTGCCAAGTAACAGCTTTTGGAATTTTTTGATGTGTAAAGATAGAACGTCTTGTACAGTGAGAAAAGGCACAAATCTGGCAACAGTCAGCGCACAGGGTGCAGGGAAAGGAGCATTTCCTGACGTGAGGCTGCTTGGAGCGCGGTGGGTCGGCTGGCTGGAACCCAAGGGTGCAGAGTCCAGGGGCAGGGAGGGCAAGGCCCAATCAAACTGTGTTCATTGGACTCTGCCCCAGTGTAATTTACTGCTCACTCATAACCACTGCTGCATCAACTGGTCATTCAGTCTGATTCCTGTAAGTATAAAAGAGCAACCACTGAGTAATCCCTCGTTATGAGGCTGTTACAGTGATAAGCTGATGTGCATGGTCCTTCCTCCAGCTATGGGAATAGTCCTGCTTGAATCCCTGCTGGGAAAGGAAGTGAAGAGACCAGGAGCATGGAAAACCACCATGTTGTGTAAGGAAGGGCTGGGGAGGTCAAGGGAAGAGGAAAATAGGATTTAATACTTCAAATAAAGACTTTGCTCAGCGGTTGGATTTGCATTTAAGACATTCTGACAGGTGATAAAGTCACCTAGAAATCCTCCCAGTGTGAGGTAAGGGGAAGCACAAACATGATCTATTGAGTAGGTCCTATGTGGAGTGGCTGAGGGAGCTGGGGGAGCTCAGCCTGGAGAAAAGGAGGGTCAGGAGGGCTCTTCTTGTCTCTTTACAACTCCCTGAAAAGAGGTTGGAGCCAGATGGGAGGTGGTACCTTTCCTCAGGCAACAAGCAACAGGATGAGAGGAAATGGCCTCAGGTTGTGCCAGGGGAGGTTCAGGTTGGACATCAGTAAGAAAAGGTTGTCAGGCTGCTCAGGAATGTGGTGGAGTCACCATCCCTGGAGGAGTTTAAGGAACAACTGGATGTGCCCCTCAGTGCTCTGGTCTAGCTGACAGGTTGGACTCGATGATCTTGGAAGTCTTTTCCAACTTAAATGATTTTGTGACTTTTATTTCCTCTTTCTTTTGAGGTGAGGAAGAAGGGGCCTAGTCTTAGTGATCCTCTTGGGAAGAAATAAATGCCTGCTAAGATGTCTTTTCAGGATCTTTTGTCTAATGTAATGTTAGGGTCCAGTAATAAGAGATGCTGCAGTGGGAGGCTCCTGCAGGCCAGGTGGCTCTTTGGATGGACAGTGTTCTCTTCACTCAGGGGGAGTTGTGTTTCTGCTTTCTAGTCTTAGGGAGTTCTGGTGGTGCCATTTGTCAAGGATGTCAGCCTTAGATAGATGTCCTTTTGCTCAGACACTTTTCCTCAAGTACCAGAATAGAAGCAGATAACCATTTGCTCGATGCCTCTGTATCTTCCCCTCCCTTCCCATCTAGTCTAAGCTTTGTGCTCAGAATGCATAAAGTATCACAGGATTCAAGGTTGGTTTGGTCTTCAAAAGTTTTTGTAGTGTTGGAAGAAGTGATTTCTGTCACTGCAGGTTAGGAAGGATAATCTTGTCCTTTCCTTTGCATCTGCACCATGATTTTTGTAAGTTGAATTGCAAGACTTCAGCCACGCTCAGCTCTATATATTTGTAAAGTATCTTTTTAGAATTTAATTTGAACTTGTTTAAAGTTGTGAAATCATTAATTTAATATTGAGTATTTGATATTGTGCAGCTTAAACTGGATTTGGTCTCTATGAATGCCAAGATGGATATTGTACATATGTTTTCTTTTTGGTTTTTTTGTTTTACATCCCTTCGGAATCACAGAAATTACCATCGTTTCATTCATTCTTTTCCAGATGGGAATGGCAGGTAACACTAGTCCCTTTGGGCAGCCTTTCAGTCAAACTGGAGGGCAGCAGATGGGAGCTACAGGAGTGAATCCTCAGTTACCGAACAAGCCAGGCATG
>NW_008657446.1:30977-52513 GCF_000695815.1 Acanthisitta chloris | reverse complement strand
TGACATCAAGAGTACTCCCGTCACCAGTGTGCCAAACATGGTGAGTTGGACCTGCTGCTTCCACTGTTCTTTACCTCTTTGTAGAGCTGTCTATATTCCTGGGTGATGCAGCTTCTGCAAATTAACAAATTACTTCTCTGTGGTCATTTAAGCATCAGAACCCCCATGGTTCCTCACTCCACTCTGCAGAGTGTCTGTGAAGTTTGTGTCCATTTTTGTGCAGTAATTTAACTTTCTAAGTGATCACAGTTTTATGTTATAAGAATTGCATGACATCCTTTCATTTTCTCTGGTACATTTAGTTTCAAAACATAAAAATGTCTTCTTTAAGTTCTCTGTATCAATGAGGATGTGCTGGAGACATCTTAACTGTCCTGAATCTAAATAGTACCTCAGATCCTTCAAATCTGATGTGCTAAACACCCCACATGCTTCTCACTTTATGTTGTGCATGACTTGCTGCTGAGAAGCTTATGAGAAAAGCTCTTATTAGGATACCTTACAAGTTTGTAGTATTCTGTTTACTAGAGTTTTCTTAATCAAGTGAAATGAAATATTCCCCTTTGTCTCAGGATGTTGTGTGTTAATCAAAGTGCTTGTGTCGTTTCCATGACAACTCTAGCTTGTTGCATTTTATATTCTTATACATGATAGCAGTTACTATAGAAACTTGTAAAACCTTCCATAAGATGCAAATTGCTTATTTTTTAATTTAAATCAAAACCAGCAATTTTTTTGGCACAAGCAATGCTCGTTCTTCCATCACTGAGTTTGCTACCTGCCTGTCACTGATGGGCTCTATATGCGAGGGAACAGGATGTGCTAAACTTCCTCTTCTTTTCCTGATTTTAGAGGACCACTTCCTAATTTTCTTTTAGTTGCACTGTGAAATCTTAGTTTAATGTCATTTGGTCGTTTACCGCTTATGATTGCGGAAAGGAGTTGGTGACTAGGATTGAAAACATGTTCAGAGCAACACTTGCACCCGTGTTAAATATTTGCAAAAGACTATTTGCTGCATGACTACTCTAATTCTATTCTTTAAAAGTTTGGAACAGATTTAAAGCAAATTAGTTACTGTCCTGATTCTGCAGAGAACCTGCAGCTCTCCTCAAAGTGCTGTGTTCGTCTCAAGGATTGGGTGATTCTGAAGCCTAATTTTGTGCTTATTTAAAAGCCAGAATCTTAGTGTAGTCACTTACTAGTACAGGATGTAGTGGCAGATACTTGGGTGAAATAAGAAAGGCATTTGCCATCAAGGCTTGTCAAGTGGTAGGAGAGAAATAAGCGAAAAAGCTTTTTCCTTCCTCCCGTCTTGTCCAACATACAGAGGAAAGTAAGGGAAGCTTACTTTCCCGGTAGCTATCAATTGCAGTTTCTTTAAAATATCAAAAGTACCAGCCGAGAGAACAATCAGCACCATCTTTCTTTGCTTTTCAGGTGTTCAAAGCTTTGTATGTCCAATATATCTTTTTCCCCTCAAGCCAGTGGAGAGTAATGGCCATTTCAGCCAACAGACGTTGGTACTGTTGAGCCAGGAGGGGGTTAGAGGCTGAAGAGAGTCCTGATGGGAATGGAACTTTAAAAACTGAAGTTTCCATCTAAACATCTTTATTGCAAAGCCAAGAATTTAAAAGGAAATGTCACACTTGTTAAAATTTAACCTTTATTTGGCAGCAGTGGGTAAGGCAGCGTAATTATTTGGTAATAGCACATCCATGGCCATATGCTATTCCTTCCACAGGGACTGTGGTTTATTCAGTGAACAATATGAGCAGAGCCCTCAGAAAGAGCACATAGTCAACATTCAGTTCTGGTTTTGCTGCTCGGTGTGTAGCTGTGGGCATTATTGACTGTATGTTGTAATATATTTCACTCAGTCTTTTCCAAATGGTGTTTGCCATGGCAGTCAGCACTGGAGCAGGCAGACATTTAGCATTAGTTAATTTTCACAGTGCCTCTGAGATGAAGATGTGTTGCCCCAGTTTAAAACACAGAGACACAGGGTAAGACGGGAAGAATTGCTGACTCAGAACTTGAGGTTTGTCAGCTCTGGCTTGCTAAGCCTTATTTCATATGTTAAGGTATGATCTAAGGATAGCATCCCCACTGGTTAGATGTGTGCTCTCATAGCTCATGGAAGTGGTCTGTGTCTCACTTTGGACAGCTACAATGTGACCCAAATGGCACTTGAGAGCAGCTTGTGCCAGAGGAGCTCCCCAGAGCAGAGCTGTGGTGTTTGAACAGTCATGCCATCCATTCTTGCTGCAGTCCCTTTGCCATTTCCGTGTCCCAGGATACTTCAGGACCCTGGAGATGATAGTTTATTTAATGTATTTGGCCTTGTGCATGGTCTGCTGGAGACATGGCCTGTCTTGTTCCCTGAGGGAGGCAGGAGTGACATGGTAAAGGGTGTTGTTTATGGTCCTGTCCATGAGAATGAATCCAGTTCAGACTCCGTCTACTACGACAAGTGAAAGACAACTGTATCTTCTTAGAAATAGCTCCAGGGTTTTTTTGTGGGGTAATTGGAATCACATATCTTGCTAAACCAGCTCTCTATACTGTCCTTATCTTAAAGGGCCCTGAAAGTACTGTTCCATGTGAGACACAAACCCGTGTGAATGAAAATGCTGGTGATATGTGGCACAGCTGAGGCAGGAAACAGATTGCAACATGGCACTGAACACTGTGGTTGCCACCACGAGTGTTTAAATAAGAGAAGAGGAAATACAAAGGTGCAGCCATTGCCTCAAGACCCTTAAGTCCTGAAAAGCAAGCTATTTTTTAAATACTCCTTTTCAGTCTTTAGCCCTCCACCTTACATGTGTGCTGCAAAAGTAAAAGATGAGTAAGTTTATTAACTCAAGTTATTTTAAGCATCATTGTGTGATGTTGTCTAGTGTCCCCAACACTAATCAGGAGTTTTCCCACTGTCAGGCATAACCCTCATGCTGGAAGCCAGGGCAGATGTGCTGCAGCTGTGGGTTTGGTGTTTTTGATCCAAATTCTCCTGAGAGAACTGTCTTCCTTCTCCCTCCCCAGTGAAGTGGGTGCAGAAGGGTTAGTTCGTTGCAGCCCATGTTCCAAGCATGACCTTACACTACACCCTGAGAAGCACATTTGGATTAATCTCTTTAATTAGAAAAGAAGTAACAAACCTTATGGTATTAAAATGATTAAAAGGTCAGCATTAAGGTATTAATTTTCAGTGCCAGCAGGATGGACTGATTTTTTTTGTTTGTTTTGTTTTAATGGTGGATCTGAACAGCACATTAGCTCTGTTTTGTGTGACTGCTAAAGAATCAGTTCTCTTTACAGAATGGGCAGCTTGAAATCTTGAGTGAAAGGCTTGTTTCCAAAAGAAAAATGTTGCTTCTGATGTTGTTGGAAGTTTTAGTGATAGATGATTGAGATTCAGTGTCACTTAAATGGTTCGATGCAGGACTGGCAATGCTGTATGCAGTGAGATCATGCAGGATCCCTGGACTGTGGAAGGGAGCCACACTCTGCACTTGGGCACTCAGCACTGTGCAGCCTGCCCAGGAGCCAGCAGCCTTGTGTTCTGGAGTGCTGTCAGTGGGGAGAAGGAGCCCTGTTAGACTTCTCTCCCAAGCTCGCTGAAGCTTTGTGCTCTCTGCAGTGCTACCTGGTCAGGGTGGTGGTGGATGAGTTCTGCGTGGACATACCAGTAAATCAAGTATTTCTACCTGGGTTAGGAGCACAGGGTGTGAAGTTTGACTTCAGACACCAGCATGGTTTCACAGTTATCCCTATGACCAGCAGATGGAGTTGAGAGAATATTGCTTTTTGGTAGCAAAGGGAATAATTTCTCCTTGGTTCCTGACTTCGAATTGGAGCAGCACATCATCTCCTGTGGCTCCTGAGGCCTGATCTCTTACTGAACTACGTCAGGAGCTGTCTGTTGTGTTTTGTTTCTTACGTGCTTTGGATTTCTTTAATAACACATTTTGAGCAGAAGATAGAAGTGGCTGAGGGGTGAGGATGCCTTAGGTGTGCCTTGCTGCAGGCCTCCTAGAGAGAGGAAGAAAGCTTTTAAACTGGGAGGCCACATTTAATTAGAACAAGTAGAACCGTACCTACTTAAAATAGACAGCTGGTATTTCATTCTAGAGACCAGAAATAAAGGCTTTATGAAAAATCTCTTAACTGTTGTGCCCTTACAGGGAACAAGGACTGTGTTCTTAACCTTTCAGTGATTTTTGCTCCCTTGCAGCATTGTCAGTCTTCTCTGTCACTGCGGTACAGGTCTGTGGCTGTTGCCCTGGAGGCATGCTGTGTGTCTGCTTGCTGCTCACTCTGCTGGGCTTGCTGTTAGCTGTGCTCACCTTCCCTATGCCTGCCCTGACCTGCACATTGAAAGTTTCTGGTTCACAGGCAAGCTCAGTCCTTCTCTTCCTCAAGGAAATCCCACCTGATTTGCAGGGTAGCAGCAGCGCAGTGAGCAGCTGGGGAAAGCTCTTGTCCACATTGCTTAGCCATGGTGTTCTGAAGGAGAACTTAATAACCTGGAAACAGATCCAACAGATAGTGTTCAGTGCCAGAGAAATTACGTTGCTTTGTCAGGAACAGAGAAGGCATCTCTGCCTTAGCGCAGGAGTTCATCCTGGAAACGTGGATTGCTTGGAATGGTGGAACAGTTTAGTTCTTGTTAAACAACTGTGCCAGGCTGGCAAAAGCTGACAGAGAGGATTTGCTCTTTCCCAGCGCTCTGGTCTGTGTTCCACTCTCCCATCCTCCATATGCAAATGCATGTGGCAGAGGACGTCCATGTCCTACCCTGTTCCAGCAGCTGAGATGAAGCACTCCTTAGCCATCACTCCAACAGCATGACTTTCCTTCCCTCACAACTTCTCCTTTGTCTCTTGTCCTTCTTGCTATTTGGGACTTCTGATGTTCATCATTCCTCACTCTGTTTTATCCCTCAGTAAAATATTGAGATTTATATAGGATATAGAAATTTGTTCAGGTGACTTCCTATATGTGAGAGCTGGACTCTGTCTAGAGATTCCTGGTTTTTGTCCTTTTTTGCTGCTTTGAAACACTTCTTCAGTGTGTGTTTCTTGCCATTTGCTAGTCCTTCAAATCAGAAAGACAAGGACATAAAACTCCACAAGTGTATCCCTAAGAAAGATGCTGATCCAGCCTTGATTCACAGCAGTCAACTGAGTAGTACTGAGACCTTTGCTGGTTTTAGAAGAAAATTGCCGTAGCAAATAAAAGCCAAGTGCACTGAGGGGGCTCTCTAGGCCCAACTATTCAGGTTCCTTCTATGGCCTGACCATAGGAGCCTTCTCACCTTTGTGGTTGTCTTGGGCTTGCAGGCTCACTCCCCAGTACCACCCTCAGAGGTGGAAGTTGCACTCCATAGTGGTCAGTGAAAGTTGAAAGTATTCCTGTCCACTCCTGTCAAGAAAACTCTGTCTGTATCCATGTCAGTATCAAAACTTTGAAATAAACCTTGAGTTCTGAACCTGTCGTAAAGAACTAAAAGGCAGGATTTGTCCTAATACAAAGATTCCAGAAGATGGAAGGAGAAGGAAAGAATTTGGAAATAAATTATGGAGGAGGAAGTACAGTTTAAAAACCTAATGTTTTATGGGAGCTGTGACTGACAGAGCTCTGTATCACATGGGTAACCTGTTGTAAGATTACCACTGCTGCTGAATTTGGCCCTGCTTTTCTAAGACAAGATACATAGTGTTCCCTCTTGGTGATGTTGAGTGCTTTTGGATATAAACACATCAAAACCTAGAGGATTGCTGGTCATCTCAGTACAGTAAAACCAGCAGGGAACTTTGTGTCCATCCAGATTTGTGATGATGGGATACTCTGTGCTGCCCAGACATGCAGGAAGCTTTTGCCTTTCAGAAGAGGGACAGGGCAGAACTATCTTCTCATGTGAATACAAGTTTCCACAATTTTAAGTGGTATTAATAGCTGCCTTGCCCTACAGAAGTGTGCATTACTCTGTTTCTATAAAACTGATTAATGAAGCCCCTATCTCTGTCAGAGGTTTTAGCAGACTTTTAGCCCCTGATCCATATGCTGTGTTTATGGTAAAGCTCAACAAGTAGCAAGAGGAGCAAAACCTTTCTTACCTTGTGTATCTGACCATTGAAAGATTTATTTTAATTTTGGGAGCAGAAATGTCTGAACTTTCTGCTTTGGGAAGAAAACTGTTAGGCCTTCAGGTGAAGCAGCGAGAAGCCTCCTGCTCGTTCTGGGCTGGCATAATTTCTGTGGCTGGTGGAGGATTTACACCCTTTGGTGTGTCTCTGGTGCACTGGCACATCCCTGGTTATGAACTGGGCCTGCAGCCACTGTCCTTAACGGGCTAACAGGGAACAGATCAACTTCCTCAAACAGTCAGCAGTCCTGGGAAGTAAGAGAGATGACAGAAAGATGATTCATTATACTTGCAGGTTTAGGTGTTTACGAGGTTGAAAATAGTGAGCAACGTAACTCTGTAGAGCTCAGGCAATAGTCTGAGGGGGGTTTTGTGCCTACCTGCAGACACTCTCATCTGGACCCAGACTGCTACACTGATACTTTGTCATTTTGCTTTTTTGTTATTCAGTTGTCAAGAAATTTTCGGGTCAGGGCAGCTGTGCGGATACCACGTCTGGTAACCGGTAGGATAGTAACAAAAGCAGAGCTTGGCTTGGGAAACAATTCTTTGACTAGGATGAAAACATCACTTCCAACAAGATTTTCTTTGGCATGGTCTCTGTATTTTTCTGCAGATTGGCTGAGCTAATTGTTTCCTATTTCTGACCCAAGAATTGTTTCAGTAAAACCTGTCTGCTGTTGTAGATTTGTTCACAGGAGAACTGGAAGACTTGATTTCAGCTGCATACCCTGGGAGCAGAAGTGGTTGAGTTTTCTTCTTTTGCCCTCTTTCCTTTTAGTGCTCTCTTTCTTGCAAGCCCAAGACAAATAGATTCAGCAATTCCTCTTTGTTTAAAACTTACTGTAATCATTATCAAGTGAATCCCCACTTCCCCTATCAAATACCAGTCATGGTGTTTTCTACTTGGATCTCATGTGCTACGTTCTCCAGAATCAAAGCAAGCTCTCCAAAACTTGATATGCAGGGAAAAAGCTTATTGCTGGAGTAGTGACTCGTGCCAGGGAACCTTTTGTTGACCTAAGAAAATAAGGGGATTTGCTATTATTTGCTCTGTTTTGTAGGCTGTGGAATTTTCTGGAGAGTCCCTTCTCAAAGGTCAGAAGAGTGGGCTACAAATGGTGTATTCTGTCACTTCAACATGATTTTCTTTAAGTGTGGTATGCAGGCTCTGGTCAGTTCTGTAGGCAGCACTGAACTCTTTTCCTCTGTTACCTCCCAGTATAATCCTATTCTTCCTGTAGTCTATTCATATGTGTTTTTAATGGCTGATTTGCCTTAGGGAGGTTGGAGGTTGGTGAGCTTTTCTGTGGTAACATGTTTTCACAATGCATAATCAAAGTCATTCTTGGGACAGTTTCATGTTTGTCCATGAGATGAATTCAGGCTTCAAACCTCAGGGATTTAAGCACTTTTGCAGACCCATATCTGCTCCTGCTAGGGGAGTCGTTGCAGGCTGTGGATGTGTTTGATTCTGAAAACCAGGTTTCTACATTTGTAGAAAGGCTGCTGGAGAAATGACGTGTTAAGGAGGCTGTTTGTTCCTCTTCTGCACTGTTAGGAACTGTGCCTTGGCCTGAAGAGCTCTGTGGGTATGCAGCTGTCAGGCAGGGCTCAGGCCTTTGTACAGACCTGCGTCCATAAAGAGGTGATGCTGGAAGTAAAACCTTGGATTTTACAGGCTGGTAACAACTCCAGTTCACCCCAGATTTAGGTAGCCCTTTCTAGGAGAAAACTGTATACAGCTTACCCTGGAAATACTCTCCATGGAAGGAATATCAGCACTCATTTGTGAGACAAAAGGCTAATTTAGGCTTGGAAAATCGGCTCTACCTTTTGCTGTAGTACATAGAGACAGTCATATAATTTTGACTGGTTTCTCCCATTGGAATCCTCTTTCTGTTAGGCACGAGAAACTAGGATTGAAGGGTATAAAACCTGTAGTAGGAAAATAGAATACTAAACACAAATTCATAGAATCACAGAATGGTTTGGGTTGGAAGGGACCTTAAAGAATTCCACCTTCAAGTGTGGTAAGAGCTCATTCCTGTTGGAATTACGGTCCATCTAATAAACAGAAGATTTTGAGTAGCTTGCTGTTTAAACTTTTGTTTGTAAATGTTTTAACAGAGGAACTTTAGTACAATGTTGTTGTTCCAAGGCTAGACCAGAAACATTTGCAAATGCTGCAGGGTAGTGTAACAATCCTTGGCGAATACTCTGGTGATACCCAAACGATTATACATGACAAAGAGCAGAACTGAGACTCGCCAAGGTGACGCTGAACTCTGTGTTCTCTCAGTCCCAGATGCAAACCCAAGTGCAGCCGGTGGGGATTGTCCCCTCGCAGGCCATGGCCACGGGCCCCACGGCAGACCCCGAGAAGCGCAAGCTGATCCAGCAGCAGCTGGTGCTGCTGCTGCACGCGCACAAGTGTCAGCGGCGCGAGCAGGCCAACGGGGAGGTGCGCGCCTGCGCCCTGCCGCACTGCCGCACCATGAAGAACGTCCTCAACCACATGACGCACTGCCAGGCCGGCAAGGCCTGCCAAGGTGAGAGCACGTGGCTGCAGCCGCTCTGAGAAGCAGTCTGAGAAGCAGCAGGGTAAGGTTTCTTGCTGTCTGTCAGCAGCGCTGCCTCTCCGGGCGAGAGGAGCCCTGGGCCTGGCGCAAATGAGTTGTCGGAACTAGTTCTGTCGTTAACAGCTGCTCCCTGCGCCTGGTTTCCGTTTCTGATCTCTGAAGTTGTTAGTTTATTGTAGTCATCAAGGTTGGAGGAGACCTCTAAGATCATGAGGTCCAACAGTTAACTTGCCACTCTGCTAGAACCCCTAAACCATATCCTCCAGCACTAGATCCAAACACCTCTGAAACACTTGCAGGGATTGTAACTCCACCACCTCTCTGGGCAATTCCCTATTCCAGTGCCCAAACATCCTAACAGTGTAAAAATGTTTCCTAACATCTGATACAAAATTTAGAAGATGTAATGCAGTATTTGCCCTTTACTAGTAGGTTAGCATCAATGTAGCCATGCAAGCATCTTTTTCATCTCCATTGTTGAAGAAGGTGTAACATCCACCATGTCTTTGAGTTGGATTTTAGTACTAGTTTTCTTCATTTGTAGTTGGGTCAAAAATTTCCTTCATTTGTAGTTGGATCATTTTCTTCATTTGTAGTTGGGTCAAAAATATCCTTCATTTGTAGTTGGACCAGAAATTCCAGTTGCCTTTAAACCGTTCAGTTATATGTGCAGTATT
Source organism: Acanthisitta chloris (assembly GCF_000695815.1). NCBI lineage: Eukaryota > Metazoa > Chordata > Aves > Passeriformes > Acanthisittidae > Acanthisitta > Acanthisitta chloris. The sequence continues at coordinate 43,103 of NW_008657446.1, read as the reverse complement.
GCTTGGGAAGGACAAAGAAAAGTTATCCTAGAACAAGAGAGAATTGAAAACCAGTTAACCAAGGAGTGACCTTAACTCTGTTGCCTTTCCTTGTGGCAGTTGCTCATTGTGCATCTTCGAGACAAATCATCTCCCACTGGAAGAATTGTACTCGGCACGACTGTCCTGTGTGCCTTCCTCTGAAAAACGCCAGTGACAAAAGAAACCAACAACGTGAGTAGTTCTCTTACTGCAGCCACAGTTGAGACTGTTAAAATAAAGCTGATCAAATGTGCAATGTAGGAATATATTTCGGCATCCTAACAAATTTAATAGCTTAATAGATCTGGGGGTCTTAATCATTAAGTGTATTTAATGCTGGTATAGACTAGCTGAAGTCCTCAAATCATAGTGGTTTTGCCCATGCCTGGTCTTCATAATAGCTGTTACTGATGTTTGGGGCCAGTCCATTTCCAGTCTATTTCTTCTTCCCTCTTGCTCTGAAACAGAAAATACTAAACTTATGTTGGTAGGTTTGTTTCTCATCAAATCCTTTGACAAGATGCCAGGGTGGAACATTTTACAGCATCCATGCTGCAGTTCTAGAAGTCTTAAGTAATGTTATGCCTGAGTATATGTAAATAAGGGTTAAGAAGTGGAAAATGGCTGGAGGACTTGCAAGGCTTGTACGTTTGAATCGGGTTGGAAGCGTTCTGCATGTTTCCAGACAGACTGAGACTGCAGTGGGGAACACTAGTAAACCTTGGAGGACTGAGAATTGCTCCTAGGCTAGGTGGGATTAAGGCAGAGGAGAGAGTAGCTGCTAAGACTGTCCAAATTATCCATTGAGCATGTACTCATTGTGGTTTCAGGAGGGGTTTTTCCCCTCCAAAACTGAAAAACAATGACAACTATAGAGATGCTTGGAGGTAAGGATTTTGTTTTACCAAACTTCTGCTTGGTAAGCAAGATAAGTCTTGTGTGTTGAAAGTAGTAATTTGTTGCAAAGTTATTAGTTGTTTAGCCCTCAAGAAATGTGTTGAAAGCTTTGCTTTTTAATATGACATGGTCCATTTGTGCATAACATCCTTATTACACAGTCGTTATCAAAGTGCTAACAACATCTAGCACAACAGAATGGTATTTTTCAATACAAGCTGCTGTAGAAAAGTAGTTTGTGCAGTATTTGTTTTTATGTGGTTCATGCAGCTTATCATAAGAGAACAAAAACTTGAGCATAGACAGTCCTCAAAAGTAATTTTGCAGTGGGATTGAAGAGAATGTTGTTTGACTGCAGCAGAATTATAATGGATAAGTGTAGAATTTGGCTCTCTTGTTGCATGGGGGGAGAGAATTACGAGATCTTCTTCAGTTAATAATCCAGTGGTGAAGGGTCCTTTGTCCTGGATTATTTCTCTGAGTCATACATGTAACACCTTAAGAAAGAGGAAATCTGAGACAACTAATCTTCACCTAAAAAATGTGATTTCAAAGAAGACTGAGCCAGAAATTGTGCAGTATGTGGACTTGGGGATGAAGGATGGAGATCTGCTGAGGGAAATGGGAATAGGGGCCAGGAGCTAGCTGACTGAGGGAGCAGATGTGGGCAGAAAATGGAACAAGGCCTGGATGTGGAGCATTCAGGCACTAACCCTTTGCAGAGAAGGAAGGAGTGTACTGGGGCACAGGGAAATATGTCCATAAGGAGTAGGCAGCAACTTCTTCAGTAGAGCCTGTTCCCTGTGAAAACTGGAAACGACTTGCTCAAACCTTACTGTCAGTAACAGTATGTAAAATCTGCAAACAAAACATGTCCATTTTTTTTTTCAGTTGCTGGAAATCATAACTAGTGGTTACCTATCAGTTATCCCACAGAGCCATGTGATAGATGGTTAGCCCATGGACCAAGGAGTTCCATTCATTGACTAATATGCTGCTGTTCTGTGGAGGCTTTTGGTTTAATGCTTAGCTTAAATAAAAGATTGGCATTGGTGATGAAGTTTAATACTGACACTACCTACCTCCAAGTTGCTCATAAATTGTTTACCCCATGATTCAATTCAAGATTCAGCCTTTAATTAAATGATTGTGTACCCTGTATATTGCCTAACACAGCCTTTAATTAAATGGTTGTGTACTCTTACCTTTGTGTACTGCCTTGTTCTGGGTGCAGGACAGGCTTGTGCTGAGGTGAGTCAAGGTCAGCAGCAGAATGTTTGCTCCAGCCACTTTGAGCTAGGATGGATGTAAGGAGCAGAGTGAGGAGCTGCAGGACAGAGCATTTGAACACTGCTGAACAAGTCTCAATTACAGAATTTGGAAGCAAAATGAAAAAATTAAGCCAGGCTTCTCAAAAATGGATGAACATGTTCATTGGGGAGGTCAGGGTAGGGCAGTGCTGGGCTTCACACTTCAGAGAGCGTTAGGAGACTGTTTAAAACACACGTTAATTAGCTGGAGGGGTTCCCCTCAAGAAGACTCAAGTGCAGTGCCACTAAGCAGCAGTGTCTGCTGTGCACAGTGGCACAGGAGTCCTGCAGATGAGGTTGGGTTTGATGGTTTCCATTAGGCCCTCTGAGGCACATGCGTTAGGATGTCATCAGGGCTGCTCAGGAAGTTCTGGGGCTGCTTAACTTGTGCTTGTTTGAACTTTCACTCTTCAGATACATAAACACGTGTAACAGTGGAGCACACAGAGCTCAGTTGTCTTCACATTGTTTAGAATGTGTGCTACAGAGCTGGCTTCACACTTGGAGCTTCTGTCACAAGCTCAGCAGTGTCTGAAGCATCAGTTAATAGGACAGTGGCATTGCTTCATGTAGCAGTGGCCTAATGTGATAACTCCTGATGGTTCCAGTGCTGTATTTCTTTTAATTGACTTTATTTCCTATGGTATCTGCCACAGAAGGGACAGCACTGGCACTTGATCTGGCCAGAATGGAAATGTAGTACTGTCTGCTCCCATCTTCCTGTTTGACAGATTGAGATAATGTCATGGCATTATATAAAACCACTAAACAAACAGATGAAAAAATAACCCTTCAAAATCAGATTCCTGATGTTGGAAAATACTCAGTGCAGTATCCTGTTAATAGAGTCATGAAGTATAGAAAAACTGAGACCAAATAGTCTAAAGCTGCTGTAACACAAGGGTTGAACTTGCACTTTGTAGTAAATGATGCCACTGCCAAAGCTCAGCCCAGAACCATGGGCAAGAGGTGCTTGATATCTCCAAGCTCTCCCTCAGCTTCAGTGTGAGCTTCAAGCCAAGCTTGCAGCCTCAGAAAATCAGTGGTTTTTTCCCCAGAAGGAGGTAAGGAAAGGTAGAAGACTTGGCAGTCCTCAGTGGGATGGCCAGAGGCCTTTTTCTGGCTCCCAAACTGGAGCATCACCTGTTGCCATTGTGACATCTCCAGAGATGTGCCCCAGCACTGAAAGCAGATTGGGGGTGTTTTGTTGCAGCTTTTCCAGAGAAACACCGTATTTTTTTCTAACAAACTGGTATTCTTGGCTTCTGAACTGATCCTTTGCTGTCACAGCAACCTCTGAAGCTATCTGAATTTCAAGGTCCTACAAGTTTTGTGCTGTTTAACCTTTCTGGAATCTTCTATTCTTTGGCCTGTGCTGGTGTAAAGACTTCTTTCTCCTAGACTGTGTGATTCCAGCAACGAATTCAAGCAGTTGCTCTTTAATATGGCCTTTTTTTTTAATTGAAACTGATACGATCAGAATCAGCTTCTGGTTTTGTTTTTAAAACCCTTTTGAAAACGATCAGTGAGTTCAAAAGTTGTTACAAATGTGTCCACAGAGCTAAGCATACCTAAACCAAATTTCCATGGTAATCCCAGTGGTTAAAATACTGTGGATTGTCTTTTGGGGGGTTAAAAAAAAAAAGGATGTTTTCTGTGGAGCTTCTTTTTCTGGAGAGGGAGATCTCTGGCTATGTCTATTTGTAGTTCTTTGCCAAATGAGATCAAACTGGACTCTAATGTGTGTGTTTTCTCTTGGGTGGAAGCTGAAAGCCTGTGTATCTCTTTCAGAGATTGTTTCCATAGTGGATGAGGATTTAAGAAAGCCTGGATAATGCTGTTAATGTCTCAGAAGGCTTGTTTTCCTCATTCCTTTTATCTAACCATGTGTCCCTCCTAATATTTTAACAAAACAGTTATTGTTGCCTATATTAAAAGCCATTACTGTTGCTATATTTAGCTCACAAGTTTGTAATGTACATTACATATGTAATTACTTGGGGAGACATGTGAAGGATGTGTTCCTTCTACCAGAGTCAGTTATCCCAAAGCACTGTCTCCTTGCTGAAGGACATAACTCCATGGGTCATTCACAATGGAACATGTTATTACTTGGAATGGTAGCTAAAATTGAGGTCCAGAAAGCAGATTTTTATTCACTCCTGGGTTAAGTAAATACTACTTCTCCCTGTTGTTTCCATTTCCTGTCTGCAATGAAAGTGACTCTTCAATACATCTGTGTGGTGGGAGAGGTTGGTTGGTTGGTTGTGGTGGTCATAAGGTTAATGAATGTCTAAATATTCCTATCATGTACCAGAAACTGTGGCAGGCTCAGCCCCTTTCTGACTCTTCACATCGTGTTAGATTTGTCAGTACAATCTGAAACCCAGCAGGACCTTTCATATCTCTCAATAACTTGGGGTTTAGGGGAATTTGGCCTTCAGAGGATTCATCTAGTGACTGCTCACAATGAAAATTTCTGCCAACAGATCTTCAGTATTACCTTTGTGTCCAAGGACACAGTATTTCTGCTGAACTCAGGATCTCTGTTCTGGAGCCAAATATTTTGACCTAAAATGGGATTGATGGGAAAGAGGGAAGTAGAGGAATTAAATTATTTTTCCCCCTAGTCTACTGTCCCAAGCATGAAAATCCTGTTTAGCCTTATATAGGAGCCTCTACTTTATATCTGTTACAGTAATTATGGGCTTATCTGCCTGAAATTCACAGCACTTCTCTTTAGACTGCATGGATCAATGACTAGGGTGGTGTCTGTCTTGTAGAATCAAAGGCTGAGTGTCCCCATTTGGCATCTCTGGTGTTGTTCTGTCCTCTGGCAGAGAAATCCATACCATAGAACTATATGCATGTTCTGGTGATTCTTGGCATGGTTGGTTTTAATATTTATCCTCATTGATTTTCAATTTTCTCTTATCCTTTCTTTCTTTTATAGCCCTTTTAGGATCTCCAGCTGGTGGAATCCAGAATTCCATCGGTTCTGTTGGCACAGGCCAGCAGAACACTCCATCGCTAAGTAATCCTAATCCAATTGACCCCAGCTCCATGCAACGAGCCTACGCTGCTCTTGGGCTGCCATATGGCAACCAGCCTCAAACCCAGCTGCAGCCCCAGGTACAAGGCCAGCAGCCAGCACAGCCTCAGGCTCACCAGCAAATGAGGACCATAAATGCACTGGGTAGGTGGAGAAAATACCAAGAAACTTAAGCCTTAAAACAAACCGAAGCGCTGAATTTTGAGGACAGTCTGGTGTTTCGCTGGGTCAGACTTGCTGTTCTTGATGATTAATATGTTAAAAATAGGCTATTTTTATACACTGCCCTTCATTTACATTTGACTGTTAGAAAGTTCTGAATATGTTGCTGTTGCCAAATTGCAGTGGGTTTAGTTTCTTTTAAAATACAGCCCATAGCTTGTTGTTGCCTGAGGTGTTGAGACAGAATCACCGAAGGATTTTGATTTAACAGTTGTCACCTGTTCTAACAGGCAGTTCTATCTCAAATGCTACTTCTCTTCTGCAACTTAATTGTTAGTATTAGCTTCTTTTTGCCTCGTTGATCTAATATTAAGAGTTTATGAATTTAAAATTTGAGCAGAGTTGTTTTTGTAGTTCAGACTGAAAGTAACTTGACTCCGTAAGTAGCTGTATATATGCACCACAGCAGATACTGTGCTAAAAGTACTTGCCTGATACTCTGCTTCCCTTGTTAACCAGTCAGGTCAGTGGGTCGTAGTTTTGTCATATTACTGTCAAAATTGTGAACTGTGTACCAATGATGTCTAATTTTGTCCCAAAGGAGCCAACCAGATGAACCTTCCTGCAGGAGGAATAACGACAGACCAGCAAGCTGGGCTCATTTCTGAAACTGCTCTTCCAACATCCCTTGGGACAAATAAGTAATGCCCACATTTTCTTTCTTGCTCAGTGAAACATTTATTTACATGCTTAGGGATGTAAATAAAGAGCATGCTCTAAAAACTGTTTGTGCTGACATGGGATGGGCAGACACAACTGTAGTTCTGCTCTTCTTTCCTGTTTCAGCTATGTCCTTGCAATTTTTCTGCCCACAAAGCTCCACAATGTTTAGTAGTTTTAAAAATGAATTCCCAAAGGAAGAGTATTTTGTATATCTTAAGTGTCCAAATGCCCTAACAGTTGTGATTATTTATTGTTCACACTGTGTGTTGTAAAATCCTGAGTTTTAGAGGTTGCAGTTTATTCACTCAGGGCATGTTTAATGCCGTGGCTAAAAGTGATGAAAGCAATGACTCAAAAATCACCTCAGGCATCGAACACACGACAAAACTCTGCATTCTTGTGCTGTAACAGTCCCTTTTCTTTTCATTTTAGCCCCCTAATGAATGATGGCACAAACTCTGGCAATGTTGGGAACCTCAGCTCCATGCCAACGGCTGCACCTCCCTCGAGCACCGGGGTCAGGAAGGCCTGGCACGAGCACGTCACTCAGGACCTGCGCAACCACTTAGTGCACAAACTGTGAGTATCACCAGGGCTGCCCCTTCCCCTCAGGGTTTGTAAAGACTTGCAGTGTAGTACTTCTGTTGTTAAGCTGAAAAATTCTCAGCAGTGGTTTTCTGGTGCTGAGCCACTGAGCATGAGCTGTTACCTTTAGCCCTCCTCTTCATGCTCAGTAAGGAGTGGGCATGAAATGAGTCCATACTGCTCCTAAATTCACTCTGCTGCAGGGAACAGGTATTTAGACTCTAGACTGTTAAACCTCACTTTATTTTCATCATTGAATTTGCTTTAATCTTGTGAGAAATGGTACAGTATTGATTTTTTGCACAATTTTGATATGCTTTTCCATATCTGGTGTATAAGGGAATGTCCAAAGTGATTATCATAAAGCTGTATTGATTTTTTTTTTTCCCCTGAGTAATTTTTCTTTTATTCATTCTCCTTCCTTGCAGTGTCCAAGCCATCTTCCCCACTCCTGATCCAGCAGCGCTGAAGGATCGCCGCATGGAGAACCTGGTGGCTTATGCCAGGAAGGTGGAAGGAGATATGTATGAGTCTGCCAATAGTAGGGTATGTTGCATCACTCCAGCTATTCAGTATATGGATAAGAACAGTAGTATCACAAACCTTATAAGTGTAATGATAACCACGGAGCATCATTTCACTGCTCTCTCAATGAGGAAAGCCATGTTGTGTGTCTGACTGTGTGTGTGTGTAGTCCCAAGCTGTCTGAGAAATGTCACTCCAAGCTAATTCACCTCCTTCAGCTCCTTGAAAACTAGGCACCATCATCATCCCAGCCTTACCTGCAAAACCACTCTTGGAGCACAGCTCACAGTTCTTGATGTTTCCCTTACTGATTTCTCCCTGTTTGGAAGTTTGTGTAAACAGTAATTTTAAAACTCTCTGAAGGCCTTTTTACTATTGGAGGTTTTCTCTAGCACCCAGTCCTGTTCCACTGCTTGCCTTCTACCTGCACTGCTGGGATTAGTTCTCTACTCAGCAGCACCAAGAGTGGTTTGGCCATGACCTCAGAAGTCAGTGTACCTGCCTCTGTCCTTCTGTATGGGGAACAAGACAGAATTCCTGTTCTTTCTCATGATTTTTCACTCTGTCTGCAAAGAGATGTCAGTTCAAGTCTCTCCTACTCAGAAGGAGCAACCCCCTGTTGATTGGGGGCTTGAGGATATTGTATTGTGGTAATTCTACTCTAAAAGAACCATTGCCTGAAAGTTTTCATCAGGAAGAGACAACGTTAGTAGTGTCAGTAATAACAGCCAGTGAGGTCACCCTGGCAGCTTGAGAGACCAACTTTAGAGAGGAGGAGGGTTTCATAGACACACATGAGTGTCTAAATACCTTCTCATATAAGGATGAGTGTAGGAGACTCCTGGTTATAAAATTAAAGGCCTTCTGACAGACAAACATCCAGAAGTATCTCCTCTTCACCCCTCAAAACAGCTGTCAGAGCCTCACTTCCAGAAGTCTGTTACTGGAATTCCTCTAACGTTATTTGGCTCCAAGCAGCAAACTTGGAAGGAGGGAGTAGTTCAGAATGTATTAATGATGCCATGAGGAATTGCCTCTTTCTTTGGAGGAGCTTCTGTTCTGCTTTGACATCGAAAAACATGATAGTAAGAGGCATCATTGTAAGCAGCTACACGCTGCTTTAGTAATGTGTGCTCCTTGGGAACACAGCCTTTTTCAGGAATTTCTGCAGTTGTAAGGAGCACTATCTTAAATTTACAAACAGGAAGTTACAGGTAAAGTGTCTTGAGCAGGAGGAGGGAAGGGACTGTGGTGCTGTTAAACTGGACAGCAGAAAGTGTCTGCTCTGGTGGATTTCTCAGACATTTGGGGGAGGAAAGTGATCTAAACCCAGTGCTTTGTGTTACATCACTGGACTTCCTCAACAAGGTGATGAATACCTATCTCATACTAAGTTTTCTGAAATGACCCCAATCCTCCTGTAATAACAATTCTAGTTTTGATGAAAATTAAATTAAGAGAAAACCATTGCAACATGTGCATCACTCAGCCTGTGCTCCATGTAACACAGATTTGAGAGCAGAGATGACCTTACAAAAGAAATGTAATCTTGAGGGTTTGTGGGGTGGTTTTACCTTTAACAGGTGCATAATGTCATGCACTTGGCAGATGTGTGTCCAGCAATTCCTGACAAGCAAAATTGTCTACCTGGTGTGCACTGCGACTGCCTTATTTGATCTGTTGTCAGTGTGGGTTGAGTAAAATGGATTTTTCATCTTGTACAGATGTAATGTTTAGTTGTCTCTGCCTGTGGACTATTTTTCACTGAATTTCTTCCATTCCTTTGAGGTTGTGTTTATCCCTTGCCATGTCTGTTATAGTCAGACTCTTTAGGAGAAGAGCAGTTTCTTTCTTTGTGTAAAGATTGATCTGTCCTTAGCATCTGTCTCCCGAAGTTTATGCAGTGTAGCTGTGTGCTGGGAATATCTTTTTCTTTTGTCTGTGGATTAGTGGAACTGTTTATTATTAAAATGACATTTAAGAGTTGTTAACACTTAAGAACTGAATCAGAGCTTCCTGGTTTTTCCCAAAGCAACAAAGAACCTCCAGTCCTCTCCTTTGTCTGCTGATCTGCTCCAAGTAGGTATGAAGGACAGCCATAAAGCAAGTGTTTTCTGGAAGCTTTGGGGTTTTTTTTCTGCAGTAAAGCAGTGATAAGGCTGTCTCAATTTACCAGAATTCTGCAAACAAATATTTTTTTGTTCGAACAGGCAGGTGTATACATTAAAAAACAAACCCCGGGTGATGGTTTTCAGGTAGCCTCAATGAGTTCTGCTGCTGGTTTCTTACACTTGATACTGAGCGCTCTTTGGTGTGTTTTTTTTTTCTCTTTTAGGATGAATATTATCATTTATTAGCAGAGAAAATCTATAAGATCCAAAAGGAGCTGGAAGAGAAGCGGAGGTCTCGTCTCCATAAACAAGGGATGTTGGGGAACCAGCCAGCCTTACAGACCCCTGGGCCCCAGCCCCCAGGGATCCCCCAGGTGGCTGCTGCCATGGGCCAGGCACAGCCCGTCAGGCCACCCAGTGAGTACTGCTGCTGCAGCTGCCTCTGCATCTCACCTGGGCCTTTGTGTCCCTGTGCTCTCCTGCTAAGCTCCAGGTCATGTTTTCAGTTGGTTTTGCTGACCATCCCTCTGTTGTCTTGTAGATGGGCCTATGGCCATGCCAACCGTGCCTATAAGTCGTATGCAGGTTTCTCAAGGTATTTATGTTTTCCTCTCTTAATTGAAATTTGTGGATTCAAATAACTGTGAGGGTTTGGGGGGGAAAGATGGTCTGTATTTTCTTTTGGAGTTGGGGTGGGGGAATTACTGGGTCTCCCTTTTGTTCAGCATCATGCTTTGTTGTTGTTCTGTGGGTTTGGGGGGGAAAGATGGTCTGTATTTTCTTTTGGAGTTGGGGTGGGGGAATTACTGGGTCTCCCTTTTGTTCAGCATCATGCTTTGTTGTTGTTCAGGAACTGTCTCAGTGCAGTCTTAAGAACCAATAATATGTACTCAGCATTTTGTTAGGGGTTGGGAATTAATTTAGTGCTTCCAAAGAGAGGAGAGCTCAAGCAAGAATATTGTGGATAATGTCATTTAAAACTCTGTAAAGGGGAGAGGCATGTATTCATCAGTTAACTAGCCAAAAATACACCTGTAGCTGGAATCATAGCACATTAGTCTTGGAGTCTGTGTAACTAATGATATGTGTCTTGGTTTCTGATGCAAAATGCATCTAGAAAAGCCTTGGAGCTTGTTCACAGCACTTGTCATTGCTCATTGAGGCTGCTGTGAGCTCCTGGGTGGGTTTTTCTCTGAAAAATAAAAAAATTGAGGGTTTTGGAGGAGTTAAATGTCTTGTATAAAAAGCACAGCACCTGTTTAAACATCTTGCTGGCTTTTGTCCTGATTTGAGGCTTGGAGTTGCCTTCATACATACAATATGTATATATTTGCATTTATCATATTCAGTTGAGCCATTTCAGTGAGCCCTGAATAAGACATTGCTGTTTCCAAGCAAATGCCTGTTTTTAAGAAACCATCCCAAGGTGTTGGTTATTTATCACTAGCATCCTGTCTCTGCAGGTCAGCCACACTCCTCATCGTTTTAGTGCTTTCTAGACACCAAATGTTATACTTCATCCTAACTGTTATTCCTCTAAATTCTTGCATCCTGAATTGTCTGTTAAGCCAAGTAGTTTGCACAAAGTTAAAAGAAAAATAGGAAGTGTAGGGCAGTCAAATTTCAGTCCTAACAACTGTTAATTTTATGGTAGAATATACATTCATAAATTCTGATTACTTGTTCCTAATGAGTTGTTTTGGGGGTGCATTTGCAGGAATGAATCAGTTTAACCCCATGTCCATAGGGAATGTACAGATGCCACAGGCACCCATGGGACCCCGAGCAGCTTCTCCGATGAACCATCCGGTGCAGATGAACAACATGGGCGCTGTCCCCGCGGTTCGTACCCCTCCTGCCTCCTCTGCTCCCACTGAGCTCTTCTGAAGGGTCAGGGCATAGTGTAGTGCTGGAAACTGTAGGATAATTTCATGGCAACATACTGACTCTGTCAGGCTTTCATTGAGGTGTATGTTTCCACTGTTGATGTTCTATCAAAGCCAAGCAGACCTTTAGAGAGGTACCTGCAGGAGGAGCAGTAATCCCCAGCAGTCTGCAGGAGAGCACAGTTCTTCCAGAAACTGTCTTTGCAGTGTATACACTTTCTTTGTTCCTCACTGAAAGCATGTTTATATTCTGTAGAAAAACAAAAATATTTTCAGTTTCACTGTATTACCTCCGTTACCTCAGACAGCAAAACAGAGTTAACACTGAGTAGAATTTTGATTATTACCTCCTTAAAAATATCCCCCTCACAAATTCCATGGAACAAATGCTGAAGTGACATGCATGTGCCTACTTCCATTTGGTCTACTGAAGCCAGTTTTCCTTTTTTTTTTTTTGTCCTATCTTTTGGTTGATTGCATTGAGGGTATTTTCCTTTGTCTCGCTCCATAATACTAAATGGTAATTAGTTCATTTGGGTGTTAATTTTCAGATGGCAATGTCTCCTTCCCGAATGCCTCAGCCACAGAACATGATGGGAGCTCATTCCAACAACATAATGGGTCAGGCTCCTACCCAGAACCAATTCCTGCCCCAGAATCAGTTCCCAGCATCCACAGGGGCTATGAATGTGAACAACGTGGGCATGGGGCAGTCAACAGCCCAGGCCGGGGTGGCACAGGTAAGATGGATTTTCTAGCACTGGAGTTATTTCCTCTACGTTTTTCTGCCCTGATTTATTTAATTCCTGTTTGTTTATTTCTCTGTCCATGGTTTGGTGTGGTGCCCCTGGCTT
>NW_008657446.1:20702-30911 GCF_000695815.1 Acanthisitta chloris | reverse complement strand
CATAACCTATCGACATACGCGAACGGGGGCGCAACGCCCTGCGGTTCCTGATTTAAATCCTCTCAAAATGCATGCTGAGGAGATTTGTAGGGGGAATATCAGCAATTAGTTTATGGGATGTTATGAACATATGTTTTGTCTCTGTGTGGACCCAAGTAGCTAACCATAACCTATCGACATACGCGAACGGGGGCGCAACGCCCTGCGGTTCCTGATTTAAATCCTCTCAAAATGCATGCTGAGGAGATTTGTAGGGGGAATATCAGCAATTAGTTTATGGGATGTTATGAACATATGTTTTGTCTCTGTGTGGACCCAAGTAGCTAACTTTAAATCAAGAAATGAAGTGGTTTTTTAAAGAGTTTCTGATGTTCACTTTAACCTCTCCACTTCTGAAGAGAAAATTGTTAGGGGTTTTCTATAACAATTTCTGTTGCAGTAGTGGTCAGTGAAGTAGCAGCTGTGCTTTTGATGCCAGTGTGTGCTTTTCCACAGGGAGAGGCTCGTTGTTTAAGAACCATAATTGATTCTCTCAGCTTCTCCAACTCAGAGTTGAATTGTTTCTCAGCTTCTCAAATTCGGAGTCCAAGTAATTTAGGCTGTTGAGACCTCCAGAGTTCTGTAGTCCAGCCCCATCCACAAATAAGAGATGACTTAGATCAGGTTATGAAGGGACTTCAGGTTACAAAGTCAGGTTTGGAATATATTCAGGATGGAGGATCTGCAGTTTCTTAGGCCCTGGCCCAGTTGTTTGACTGTCTATGGTCAATGTTTTTTCTCTAATGCACTTCAGTAGAACTAGCTATGCACAGGCAATATAGAAGCATGTTTTACACTTGAAACCTCATCCGCAGAAAAGTGTTAACTGATTTAGATTTCTAAGAGTACCAGTTACAGCTGAGGATAAAGTATTCTTTTTTATCAGCAGTTATCTGATGCAATCATCAGTAAAATGGAGAGTTTCAAAGTTTAAGTACATCCAGAATACTTTATTGTTGCTGCTCTGAGAAAACATCCGCAATTTTCGGCAGCATCTGGAATAGTCTAATTAGAATTAAAAAAAAAGAAAAAAGCTGCTCTTAAGTCTTGCAGTGTGCAATGGGGCAGCATTAAATGTGCTGACTTGTGCCCTAAAGCAGAGCTGCTCCTGAGTCCTGGCCTGACACAGGTGTTTGCTCGAGACCATTTTGTATCAGAGCCTGACCTTTGCCCAGCTAATGGCACCATTTAGAGGCTGTCTGCCCGTGGGTTTCTGTGTTACTGGGATCCTGAGCTTTCCCTCTCTGTGCCAGTAGAGCTAACACAGAAGGACGTGTGTGGCACATCTAGGTCTGGGAGAAGGGTCTGTAAGAGCTGATGGAAGCAGTTACAGAAATCAGAGCAGTCACTTGCAGCAGCAGCATTTGTTTGTAGCTGATCTTCTGTTTAGACTTAGTATTCTGTTAAAGAAGACTTTGGGAGTCACACATCTGTAAGACACACTCTCTTCCCAGCAGGGGCAGGTTCCCAGTGCTGCTCTTCCCAACTCCATGAACATGCTGGGACTGCAGAGTGGGCAGTTACCCTGCCCACCGGTGACTCAGCCACCTCTGCATCAGACTACACCTCCCGTGTCCACTGCTGCTGGGATGCCACCTATTCAGCACCCAACACCCACGGGCATGACTCCTCCTCAGCCAGCAGCACCCACTCAGCCATCGACACCGGTCTCGTCCGCGGGCCAGACGCCAACCCCGACGCCAGGCTCTGTTCCCAACGCCACCCAGACCCAGAGCACACCCACGGGGCAGACTGCGGCCCAGGCCCAGGTCACACCACAGCCTCAGACCCCAGTCCAGCCCCAGTCTGTGCCAACCCCACAGCCAGCTCAGCAGCAGCCAACATCTGTGCAGGCACAGCCACCTGGCACTCCAGTAAGTACCAGCACTTTTCCTTGTACTGTGACATCATCCCACATGAGTCTCCCCTCATGTCATCCCCACATGTATCTGACACCATGTCATAATAGGAGTAGGCATAGTTGTCACTAGAAGCTTCTGCTTTAGGCCAGAGGGACTGTAAAATGTGTGTGTTGAGATGGCCTCAGCGTTGTCTGAGGGAGGGGGGATTGTATGACTGAACTGCCCAAGGTAAAAATGGCAGCAGTGTGCAGGAGGATGAGGTCTAAGAGGCCTAATATTGTACATGGCCATCATCAGAATCTTCTCCGATCCTGAGATTTCCATATTTTTTCTTTTAAGCTACATTCAAGGCGAATGCACGTTTCAGGGGATGTACAGTGTTTTCTGGGCAGGTGTTTTCTCTGTAAAAGAAGCCTCTTTGGGGCAGAATTTTTCCTTGGCTTCTCCTCTGTAAAGCAGAGTTACTAAATGCGTGATATCAAAACTTTGCTACAGTGACCTGTATCCATGTTTTGCACTGTTTTAGAATATCATCTCATGTCTCTTTTTTGTGCTGTTCATTTTTAGTAAAGGCAAATATTTCTATATATGCAGTGTCTTTCTTTTGTACTGTTTTTACAACAGCTATCCCAGGCAGCAGCTAGTATTGATAACAGGGTCCCCACCCCTGCCTCAGTTGCTAGTGCTGATACGAATTCCCAGCAACTAGGACCAGATGCACCAATGCTAGAAATCAAATCAGAAGTTAAAACTGAAGAAACTGAGCCAGAGACTAGTGAGACACAAGTGGAAGCTAAGACTGAGGTAAATGAGATTCTCTACAGCTTAACTGAAAGCAGTGATAGATATAAAAGCACTTAATGATGTGTCTGAATCGGTGAGCTAAGGGGCGAGAGGAGGGTCGTTACTGCACAGTAACTGTCCTGAGGAAAGCCATGGATGGAAAGTGCTTCTGCAGTCTCAGACTAATATTTTGGTGACTGAAGTGTGGGTCATAGATGTAATAGTACATCTTGTTGCCTCCTTTCTTAAGGTGGAGGAGGATTTACAAGGACCTTCACAAACAAAAGAAGAATCAGATGGAACAGAACTGAAACCCGAGCCAATGGAAATAGAGGAAAAGAAGCCTGAAATGAAAGTAGAGGTTAAGGAGGAAGAGGAGAGCAGCACTAATGGAACCACTTCACAGTCCACATCGCCATCTCAGCCCCGCAAGAAAAGTATGTGTATGAAAACTGAGGTTTCTGGGGTGCTTTGGTTTCACTAACATTTGCTTTCCACGGGCTCAGCTCCTGCTGGGAGGTCTGTTTAGCACGTGTTCCAGCATGTGGAGCTCTGGGAGATCAATACTCTGTAACTTAATTTTAAAGTAGGATTCCTTTAGTGTTACATGAACCACAGGTGAGAAAAGCATGTCCTTGCGCTCTTGATCCCAAGTTTCTGCCCAGAAGGAGCAAGGCAGTGATTGCTGGAGGAATTAAATACATAAATCCCTCCCTGCACATCCTGATGCTGTTTCAGGGAGCTCAGTGTAATAAGAGTGCTTTCAGGAACCAACAGTATCCACTGCTGTTATTTTCCCATTGGAGGCTGCACACACTGCCTCATTCTGGAGTTTGTCGTTTGCTTCTCTGAGAATGTGGCATTTTAGCTCCTCTCCTGAACCTGTATCCCTCCTGGGCTGGACTGCTGCAATAGGCTGAAACTTTAAAATTAAGTCCTGTGTTTTCAGGGCTTCGCAGTTTTAAGTGTAGTGTTCATTTGTAAGTTTTCTCCTTGGAAACAACTCATCAGTCCCTTAACCTACAGTGTCAGCATAGGGTTAGGTGTGACTGTACCTGCACTCAAGGAAACTTGACAGCAGTACAGAGTATATAAATGATTGGATGCCTTGGGTTAGTAAGAAATAAATTGATAAAATGATTAAAAAAAAAACTCATGGTGCAGGCTTTGTGGGAGGCTGCAAGATTAGTTTTTGGACTCAAAACTCTTAGCAGTTCTGAGACCTCTGTCTCTTAGCTTTTTGGAGATGATGTTTTCAGTGGTTAGTTTTTCGCTTTGCACCAAAGTTAAGCTTTCAACATACTGCAAATGTCAAAAAATCTAATCTCCTGGATGTGCTTTGGGTTGCATCTGTGTACTAAACATAATCTTTCTGTAATAAGGCACTCTAAAACCCATTTCCCTGTCGATTGGTGTTTCCAGCATGTAGTTGTGGGCCAGCCAGTGAGACTGTGCTGCAGAACTAACTGGCAGAGCTTGTTCCAACCAAAATGTAACACAGGGAGTGGAAAGCTTATTAGCATTTATGAACCACTGATATTCCCAGTGGAAGGAATCACTGCTGCTTGTTAGAAGTGTTCTTGCAAGTAAATGAAGGCGTGTGGCTCAGAGAGGAAGGTCCTTGCAGAGTCACTCAGTGGAAGCTGCTCCATGTCCTTGTGCTGGTTCAGTCTGGGTTACTGTGGAATCCAATACCTCATTTAGTAACAATTTTATCTTGGCAGTATTGTCACTGAGTAACTGTGTGGTATAATGCATGTGCAGCGTGGGCAGGTACAACCATGTACACCAGTTAAATGGTGACATTTCCTCACCAAGGAGTTCGACTTTAATAGAGTGTTTGTATTAAAATGCTGAATAAACCAAGAGGTATCTGAGAGTAAATACTGTGAAGTGTGCTTAAGGGTTATGTGATATTTTAAAACTATCGAAGAGACTGATCAGGAGTTTTGCATGGGTTACAAAAGTATTGGAAACTCTTCAACCTTCCCATGCACCCTGGGACATCGCAGATACTGCTGCAGCCACTGAGGGGAATGGTTGGAAGTGCCGTGGAGTGTATGCTATAGCTTAGCAGCTTGTAGGCTGATATCTTAATTTTGAAATTACTCATCTGGACCTCAAAGGATTGTTTCTCTGGGTCCAGGTGGCTTATGTTGTGGAGTTGGGATCTCATGCAGGTGTGCTGGTCACTGTCAGCCTGGCTGTGCTCATTTAGTACATCTAGATTGTAACCTGACTTGGGTGATAGGAAATGCTCTGTGTGCTAGAGATCAGAGCCAGGCAGTGCTGCTGAGGTGCTGCTCTGTTCAGTTCACTCACATTGGGTTTTGTAGCTTAGCTCTTCTGGAGAATGGCAGACACCCCTTCGTCACAGAGGCTGTGTCTTCATCAAGGCAGGCAGCCAGACCCTTCTAAACTCAGGCTTTGGGCCTGGTATGCTCTTTTTTTGTGAATCTCTTGTAAGCAGGAAAGGAAGGTGGGTGGTTCCTTGCAGTCAAAAGCAGCAGTGTAATACTCATTTGGGCAGCTCCTCTTCTCCTTGTAGGTGGCTGCGTTAGTTTGACCTTGAAGATGAGTTTCACTGGTTTCTTCCCTTCTTTGTAAGACATAATAATGCAAAACCTGCAAGGGCTTGTTTTGGGGGGTATTCAGGTATATTATCCTTATTATTTTGAAGATGTCATATCTTCCTTTACGAACGTTCTCTTTTATAATCACAAGCAGGTTTGCCTCTGCAAAAAGAGCAAAATTTAAAAGGTAAAAAAAGGTAGCATTATGCTGTTCTCTGGCAGATAATACGTCATCATGATTCAGGCAAAGATCCCATTTTCTTTTTCCCACCCACGCATCCAAGACAAAATGGGATAACTGGATGCAGCTCCTGACAGAGGTCTTGAGCTACTGAGGAGAGCCGAGTGTGTTTCATTTTGGAAGGAGGAGAGAACAAAACTTCTTCGTGCAATCAGTGTATAGGGAGATGCTGTGATCAAATGTGCTGTTATTAGTCATGTTGCTTAGAGGCAGAGTAGCTTTTTGACTGCTGAAGATGAAGGCAACTTTGCTTTATGTTTCAAGGAAATCGTAACTGCGTTTGGATTTCTTCAAACTTCAAAATGAAAGTAGGTTATAAATTTTATCAGCAATGTAATTAGGCTTTAAGGAACTTGGCAAAAGTTGCTCTGAATTTCTGTAGTTTGGATTTAAATTAAGATTGGATTTATTTTGAAAGCTACTCCAGCTTAGTGGTGTGTTATTATAGGAGAAAGTTCTAAAAGCAGTGTCGAGCAGGTAGCCAGAACAGATTATTACAAGGTGCTTTTTGACCTTTAAATTTCATTAAATGAAATAATTCAGATTATCACATTATGAATTACCTGAATCAGAGCAATAGAGAATCCTGTTCCCCATGAACGGAATTTACTATTTCCTTCTGTTCTTCAGAATCACATCATATAATTTAATAGCTGTTTATAAAACTTTGAGAGTATATGGTAAGGTTCCTTGCATAGAAAAGTGCCTGCATATGTGATAGTGATAAATATGGGGGAGAATTGCCATTTCATTGGGTCTGGGATTGTGACAGCGGCTGAAATGATCATACAGCCAGTGTTGGCCTTCTTGGCCCATCTCGTTTTCATCTGGTGAGTCTGAGTTCAGAAGTAGCAGCAAAGATCTTTATAGAATTTTTGGAGCAAGACCAGGGGAGGCCACAAAGTTGATAAGAGGACTGGAGCATCTCCCCTATGAGAACAGGCTGAGGGAGTTGGGGCTGTTCAGCCTGGATAAGAGAAGGTTGTGTGGACACCTCATAGTGGCCTATCAGTATCTGAAGGGGCTACAAGGAGTCGGAGAGGGACTCTCTGTTAGGAGCTGCAGTCATAGGACAAGGGGTGTAATTGTGGCTGCCCCAACCCTGGCAGTGTTCAAGGCCAGGCTGGATGAAACCTTGAGCAGCGTGGTATGGTGGGAGGTGTCCCTGCCCAGGACGGGGTTGGGACTGGATGATCTGTGAGGTCCATTCCAACCCCTAAATTCTATGATTCTGTAAGACAACCCCTTGCAGCAGCTCTTAGTCCTCTGCCATGATTTGGGTGACTGGGTGGCACCTTGGCTGGTGCATACTTGGGCAGCAATCAGTGCCCTCTCCAGTTTGAGGGGCAGATATCATTCTTCTCTCCAGTTTGAGGGGCAGCAATCAATCCCCTCTCCAGCGCTGGTGCATACTTGGGCAGCAATCAGTTCTCTCCAGTTTGAGGGGCAGATATCAATCCCCTCTCCAGTTTGAGGCACTGCACTCAAATATCTTCATATATTTCATCCTAACTAACAATTTCCAGACTCTGCAGCATCTGCAAATGACTCAAACATTGAGAACTTAAAGCTTCAGACATATTTTGAGGAGTGTCAACGTAATTTCCTGTCTTGCTTCATTTTTGTGTGTACTTCTTAAAATCATAGATTTTTAACTAAAAGTCCCAAAAAGCAATTTATATCTTACCAAACCACCATTTGAGTGAAAAAAGCAATGATCAGCCTCAAAGGGGTCACAGAGCCCTGTTGATTCAAGTGCTTTTGACAGAACTGCTAATTGCTGCATTTCATTGGTATCACTCTCAGTTCAGCCAGGTAGATAAATATTAGATGCCATCCTGCTTCCCTTAGTTGTCTTCTTTTCTCAATAATAAGCATTCTTCCCTATTTAGAGCCACCGTTCCTAAGGAAATAAATGTAATTACACTGCTGAGAGATGTTCAAAGAGCTCTCCAAGTTATCATTATTTTTCAGAAAATGTATTGCCTTTTTTTGTCCTTGTCATCCCCTGCTGAAGGCTGCATGGCTGTTGCCATGCCACTGTTGCCAAGTGGTGGCATAGAAATCTGGAAGTATTAACACTTTGAAAGTCAATTAACGATCCATCAGACCAGGACTATTTCTAGGCTATGGCCAGAAAAATTCCTGTGCCAGCTCTCAGGGCATCTGGTCACTCTCTGGAGAACTTGACTCTTCCCTGTCCAGTGCAGTGGAGTTTGCTGGAAGAATCTTGGCTTGGAAATAGCAGACAAGGATAGGATAGAAGGGAGAAAAAAAGATATGCTTAGTCTCTTTTCTGAAGAGAAAAGGTTCATCCATGTCGAAATAATTGATTTAATTTGATTCTGTAGAAGTTTTGGGAGGGCTTTTTATGCCCTAGAATATGTATCATTATAGGCTACAGTTGTTCCCATCTCCTTATTCTGGGAGTGTCATGGTGATTTGAGTAAATGCAAAGCTATGTGGTTGCCCCTTGACTGTAGGTGAGGTTTTGCCTCTGATCAGAAAATCTCTCTTCAGATTTTTGTGTTCTTTGTGGATTTTTTAGGAGGGTCAAGAGGTTGGGAAAGGTGGATGGTCATGTTCTAACCCTTCTGACTTCCATTAACAGTCTTCAAACCCGAGGAGCTGCGCCAGGCTCTCATGCCCACCCTTGAGGCTTTGTACCGGCAGGACCCAGAGTCTCTCCCGTTCCGACAGCCCGTGGATCCCCAGCTTCTAGGGATTCCGGTGAGTTGGCATGAAAAAAAGCATGAAATATCTTTCTGTTTTGTCTTTGCTCATTTAAACCCTTCTTGTGTTCAGCATACTGTGAACAGTAGATATAAGCCATAAGCTGAGACAGGGGAGATTCCAATTAGATATTAGGAAAAATTTATACTCTGTTAGGGTGTTCAAGTACTGGAACAGGGAGGCTGAGACAGGGGAGATTCCGATTAGATATTAGGAAAAATTTATTCTCTGTTGGGGGTTCCAAGTACTGGAACAGGGAATTGCTCAGGGAGGTGGTGAAGTCATCATCCCTGGAGCTGTTTAAGAGGTGCCTGGGTCTGATACTGGAGGATATGGTTTAGGGGTTACAGTAGTGACAGGTTAACAGTTGACCTGAATGATCTTAGAGGTCTCTTCCAACGTTGATGACTCTATGACTTCTTAAAACTAAAGGGCTTCCAACCTTGATGATTCTATGACTTCTTAAAACTAAAGGGTTTTGTGTGTTTTTGAAGGACTACTTCGACATTGTGAAGAATCCCATGGATCTCTCCACCATTAAGCGCAAATTGGACACTGGGCAGTACCAGGAGCCCTGGCAGTACGTGGACGATGTGTGGCTGATGTTCAACAACGCTTGGCTCTACAACCGCAAGACTTCGCGGGTCTACAAGTTTTGCACTAAACTGGCAGAGGTGTTTGAACAAGAAATTGACCCTGTTATGCAATCACTTGGCTACTGCTGCGGGCGCAAGGTACGTACGTGTTCAGGGCTCTGCCCAAGGGCTCAGTTTGGTTCTTCAGACACAACTGGAGCTTTGTATATTCTTTTGGAAAACCAGAAATGCTGAATGAAAGGGTTGCTAAAGGTTTGGCTTTATTACAAGCAGATTCAGAGCTAGGAGAGGTCGATAGCATCCTTCTCACTGCTCTTCTGTTATTACTGTTGTATTTTTCTCCCTCAGAGGACACCTTGTTTGGTCATGAGCAGTATTAAAATGCTTTCCTTGTTTGCCATGTCCATTGCAGCGAAGCAGGTGGTTAGAGGGTCAGCTGCTTTGCTCTTAGAGTTAATGATTGTCACCAAGCTGGGAGGGCTGTGCTAATAGATTCACAATAGCTTGGAAACATGTGACAAACATGACAATGTATTCTGATACCTGGAAGCATCAGGTGTGCATAATAGAGCCTTGATGAAGAGAAGATCCCATTGTAAAGCTCTTCCCTCCCCTTTTTTTTGCAGTATGAGTTCTCTCCCCAGACCTTGTGCTGCTATGGCAAGCAGTTGTGTACTATTCCCCGGGACGCTGCCTACTACAGTTACCAAAATAGGTGAGTCCTTGATTTCAGGTTTTGTTTCTTATTCAGGAAGTGACATCCTTTGAGTTCTCTGCACGTGTGGAGGAGGATTACCTTTGTCTTTCCTCTGCCAGCTAAATCAGGAAAAGTTTGGGGGTTTTGTCTTTGCATGTTGTCCTTTTGCTGGTGACTTTAGTGTCCTGTCCTGCAGGCTGATACACACTGTGCTGAGAGCTTGCTGTTAGCTAGGCTGCACCATGCACTGCTTCAGTGTAGGTCAGGATGTCCATGTTTCCCATAAAATGAGGGGCAAGGCTTGCTGGGGGAGAAGGGCAGAACTGCAAAAATGCACTGGGAAATCACCTTGTTCTGGGAGAATTGTGGAAATATGCAGGTTTGTCATCAAACGAGTGCCAGAATCTGCCAGGTAAAGGGTACAGGGATTGATTGCAAGACTGATGTTCCCCCTTCCTAGTTAGTGTTTAATTCTGTTTAAATTAGCTTTGAAATAGCTTTCGAAACTACCCAGAGACTCCATGAGAAGCTGTGAAAACAGTGGTTTGTCTTACTTTTTAATCAATATTAGGATCTGGGTTTTGTATTATTAAACAGCTGTTAGATTATAATACTCATTTTCTATTTAGTGCTTAAATCACCAATGTTTTAACAAAGCAAACTCAAAACTTGGCTTTGATTTTGG
>NW_008657446.1:15357-20664 GCF_000695815.1 Acanthisitta chloris | reverse complement strand
CCCAAAAAAAAAGGCAGAACATAGATGAGCTAAGACACAAACTTCCTTTTCCCTGTTTAAAACCAAGTTGTGAATTGCTTTTCAGAGACTTGGCAGTCTCTAAGCCTTGCCAGCTGTGAGTGCACCATGAGCTGTTGCCTGACTGAAGGCACAGAACCCATTCAGCCAGTTTGCACTTGCATTTCACCTCTTAGGGCCATCCCTGCTCACCAAACACACTCCGAGATGGTTTGAGCCTGTTGTGGGAGAGGAAAATGTCATCCCACGTTGTGTGTGGGGTCTGGTTTGGCCTCTGAGGGACAGAGAGCACTGACAGGGAGGAATAAATTCATGAGCTCTTGTGACTGTGGGCTCAGAAAGAAGTTAGACTGAAGAGAAAGAAAGCAATTAAAATGCATTTGAAGAGACATACTTCAGTGCTTTAACTGGGGAACAACAACCCTTAAATACCTTCACTGTTGGTAGAACTTAAGATACTTTTCATGTTATGTATTCAGGTAGTTCTGTATTTGAAAAGAATAGTAACTTCCAAGTTCATTGAAGAAGGGGTGAGTTTTCTTTCAGTTATCCTTCCCTCTCTAGAGTAGTGTTAAATCATTGGGATTACTCTGTGGAAGGCAGTGTTGGGTACTAGCAAACAGTCCAGGGCTGGTGGGGCAGAGGGTTCCTCTGGCCTGGGTGCTGCAGTCTGCTGCCCATTATACATGTGATAATCCTTTTAAGAAGTGGATTTCTGTTCATCCAGATGCCTTGAGAAAGGGTTGGGTTTAGGGTTTTGGGGTTGAGTTCAGGAGGGTGTGAGATTTTTCTCTTTCAGGCCAACAAAATCGAGTGATGAATGGGACTTTGGGTTGGGATTTTATTTGTAAAGAGCAATCATCAGTTTCTAAGCCTGCATTTGGACTGTCCTAAAAGCTCTTATTCATCAGCTCTGTTGCTCCAAAACAGTCACATTTCCTGTGACAGTGATTTTTCACATCTTAGGAGTTCTTAAACAAGGAGCAAACAAGTGAAAAACAAATTCAGAGCTCCCAGCAGATCTTTAGTTGATCAGATTTCTGGAGTTTGGACAGAACAGACAGTTATGGTGTAACTAAAGTACAGCTGAGAGTATTTAGGCACCATTGAATACAAATGAACTCTGACACTACAGTTCAGTGATTAAAAGTTAATTGTTTGGTACGGAACTGTTTAGTTTCCATAATAAGGCAGAAACTTAGGTTGAAGTGTTCAGAAAATATGCTTCGTGTGTGAATATCCAATTGAGAAAACTGATAGGTGTTTCTTACCAGACCTGGCATGCAGTTATGAATTTAGAATTTCCTTTGAATGCACTTAATTACAGTTGGGAATTCACCTGTTAATGCAGAGATTGAGCATTTTCTGGACTTTGGTATTGAACCCTAACATTGCTCTTCCATAAACAGGAGTCAGTCACCTGAACAGTCTGCATTTGAAAAGCTTTTCATGTTTGATGTGTTGCAATAAGTACATTCTTTGGGTTTTCTATGACTGTTGTAACTAGAATATTGTATGTTTTCTATGGGTTTTGCTGGATATTTGTGGTGCCATACAAAAGTCAGTGAATGACAAGCAAGTCTCTGTTTCTGAGGTCCATATCCATAATAAGTTATAGCTATTGCTTCACCTTGGTTATTTTATGGACAAATGTTCATGACCTTTAGGTGATTCATTTTCACTGTATTTCAGTTTTTATTTCCTCATTTTAGTATCATGGATTAAGGCTTAGAGTGCTTTGAAAACCCATAAATTATTCTGAAAATGGATCAGAATTAACCTTTTCTGGGATTGTTTAAACGTAGCAAAGTATTACTAGGAGCTGTGACCATGAATTTTAGTGGCTACACACTGCTATGTTTGGGTCCTCCCAAGTGTGTCCTTCCCAGTCTGACTCTCAGCATGATGAGCAACTGTGTTAGGAAGAAAAATAATTAGTGGGGGGTTGAATTGAAGAAAAATGTAGCAAAACACATTATGGGGGGGGGGGGGGGGGAAAGACACATGAACCATGTGTAAAAGGATATAAAATTCTTAGCCACTTACGTTGGGGGTTTTTAATTATTTTTTAATTTACTATCTTAGATGCTCGGATATCAATTTAGGGGTATGGGACAAGGGGCAAAGGAAGTCACTGCTAATGATATGTGCAGTGGCAATATCCACTCCTAAAATGCTCTTCTAATATTCCTCTTTAATAACTGTCATATATTTATCATTCCAAAGTGCTACAAATTAATGTAATACATTTGGGGTTTTTCTCTTGGCCTTACTCTGTTGCATTCCCAGCTCCAAAAGCCTCTGGTGTTCCTTGGGAGGGTGATGTGTTTAATCCCAGTGCAGCTAACCAGGAGGAGCTGGGTGCAGTTTAACTGAGGTAGGCTGGCACTCTGCCCTGGGCAGGGAGCTGGTGTGTAGCTCACGTGGTGGCTGCTATCAGAGAGCAGCTGCCCTGCTGGTGAGGTGATTACGTGGCTGTGTCAGTGTGGGTTATATTAACTACATAAAATACACCTCTCTCCCCTCCGTGGCAATCCCACACTGCAGGCAGTGTTCAGCTGCTGCTGCAGTTAAGTGGCTCTTGGCTGGCAGAGCAGCTCTTAAAGCCTGAGCCAGCTGGCAGAGCTTGCACAAGTTTTCAGGCCCTTGGAAATGATGCTGTGGTAACACCGAGCTGGCCCAGCACGGGGAGGACACGGAGGGCTCTAGGGAAGCTCCCCCCTCAATCCTAGGGGCACTGCTGGAGGAGCTGCTCCCGTTGCTCTTGGGTGTAGTGGTGGTGTGATGGCCAGAGTGTATCTCAGGAGGGAATTCTGATCCATCCATTTCTAGAAGTGCCTATAAATGCCTTTTGTTGTCTCCAGGAAAGCACAGCCTTGGAGCTCTCACCTGGATTACAGTAGTTTAGGTGTCCGAGTATGTGTCCGAAGGGGCAAGCTGCCATATTTACCAGTCTCCATCCCTTGAGTTGTTGGTTCATTGTGACACTGAGTCTCGTTTGATGCCTTTGACACTTCCCATTCCTACAGTTCCGGTGTTTGAGTACTAAAACTGCATTGTACTGTGCTGCCATTGCTGCTTATACTCTCTCACTCTTGATCCTCCATGAAGCTCCTTTATTTTGATGATCCTTTGTGGCCTTCCTGCATTTTACAGCTGTGGCCTCTCTGTTACCTTTGTTCATGTGTGAATTCATATCCTTTCCAACATTTAGCCGCCTCTTTTTTTTTTTAATTTTGTTTTTAATGACCCTGACAACTTTGGTTCCAGTTCATCTGAAACAAACCAAAAAAAAACCACCAAAAAAGCCTACCCAAAATCCATGTAACTTTGATTTTATTTTATTTTTTCAAATGCAGATTGTATTTTCATAGAGTTGTATTCCAATTTACTCAGCTTGGTTTGTTAAACTGCAGAACTGGTTTTGCTGAGTATGACTTGGATTGGCTCTTGGTCTGCTGACCAAAAATTGTACCTAGCCTCATCTTCAATTTGTAAAGCTTAATTAATTCCACTCCTTTAATGTACCTGATGAATATATTGTATGTATGTACAATATTTCATGTTGTTCACATATATACATATATTGTATTTATATAGTTAAATGGCTGGAAACTCTGACCCATAATTGCATTTCTGTTAAATGTTTGTCTAGAGTATGGATTTGGTTTCATTTATATTATGGAATATGAGTTGAGCAATTGGTCACATTTAATCTTCAGTCAAATTTGGAATTTAATCTTTTTATAGATTTTTTTTTTTTTCATATCAAGTGTTTCTGCTTTTGCAGTTTTGACTTACAATCAGTCATGTTTTCCTAATTACCTAAATCTCTAATAAACGTGTTCTCAGAGCTTTTTGACAGGCTGGGTTTTACCCAAAGGAAACTCCAGCAGTCTCAAGCCTGGAATCAAAGAGCGTTTTTTTCCCTAAGCAATGCAAATCAAATCCAAATTCTTAAATTTGAAGCCTATACAAACGTAGCTCTCATAGCTACTCCATGAATCCTCCCCAAGTTTGGCTCTTGGTGCCCGAGGACTTGTTAGTGATGTACCAAATGAGACCGAATGCTAATCTGTGCTTTGCCTTGGCTTTCTGCTCTGTGTTGTCTTGGTGTTTGCGTCTTACCTCTTACGTCTGTGCTGTTTGTTCCCTCCCCTGTTCTCTAATCCTGCCCTCCCCTCCCTCTGTGCCTCCTCATTGTCCACACTGACCCATCAATCAACCAACAACGCCCCCCCCTTCGTCGTGGTGATCTGCCCTGCTCTGGTTGGTGGCTCCGTGCTTGGGTGGCTGTGTGTTGTGCTGGACCAGTTCACCCAAATATGGCCTTCTTGCTGACAGGTATCACTTCTGTGAGAAGTGTTTCACTGAAATCCAGGGGGAGAATGTCACCCTGGGTGATGACCCTTCCCAGCCTCAAACGTAAGTCCTTCCTTTCCTCTGCATCTGCCTCTTGGGGTGGGAGGGGTGGTGGTGGTCCCAACTGGGGTGTAACCCCAAAACGCCGTGGTGGTGTTTTGGGGGGGAAATGCTTCCTTCCTTCCTAATGGGAGATTTTGAGAGTGACAGGATTTACAGCTGTTGCTGTGTTGGGTCTGTTACTCTGCCCAACAGTGCTGCTTGTGTCCAGTTGAGCTGCCCCTTGCTGGGGGTGGCAGACCCTGGGTAATGTGCTTGGAGGGGGCAATGGAAGCTATGTCAGTAAATGTCACTAATCCATCACCTTCTCTAATGAAAGACTTCAGAAGGTGTGACATCAGAATTAGATGAAGTGCAGCTTTTGTCTGTGAAACCAATGGCTTGTCTTTCACCCAGCCAGAGAATCAGATTTGAGGAGAACAGACTGGTTTGGAAGGTGACTGCTTACTGACAGCAGCTTCCCTTGTTCTCTATGGGATTACATTTATGTGTATACTTGGGTATTTCTTATTCTGCTGTTCATTTACACAGAAAGTGAAATGGGAATAATATTTTCTGTAGCTTAAAATGAACTGAATTGCTTGCTCTGACTAAATACACTTTCTTCAGACTTGGTTTGCTGCAATTCAGCAAAGCATGATATTGTCTCAGCCTCTGGTGTAAAGGTGCTACTGAGTTTTCATATTAACTCTTTGTCTCTAGAACCATCTCCAAGGATCAGTTTGAAAAGAAGAAGAATGACACACTAGATCCAGAGCCGTAAGTACCAGGCTGCTGTTTCTCCTGAGAGAATCCCATTGCTTCCATGTGTCCTTTAGCCTGAACTGCAAGAATGGGCCAGGGAGTAAAGAAGTCTTCCTTTTTCCC
>NW_008657446.1:15038-15331 GCF_000695815.1 Acanthisitta chloris | reverse complement strand
CCTAGAGTTCATAGCACACCACACAAAGTTGATGTCTTGAGTTTGATACCCAAAAGGAACTCATGAGCCTGTTCCAGGGCAGTTTCTAGTTCTGTCCTTCGGGTAATTTTGAGGGGGTGTGCTGCAAGGCCCTTCCCACTGGCAGGGAATGGCTCTCCCTCAGACAGAGCCTTTCACACCAAGCCCTGAGGCCCTGGGGCAGCTCTGCATTTTCCTCTTTGGCTCTAAACCATGTTGTTCTCTTCACTGAGTGCTTAGCCCATGGAAAGAACTCTCCTCCTCTGTCACAAGTG
>NW_008657446.1:505-14994 GCF_000695815.1 Acanthisitta chloris | reverse complement strand
ACATCTGTGCAGCACTGGGCATCTTCCTACAGACCTTAACTAGCTGCAATGACATTTTATCTTACTAGAACTGTGTCCTCTGGCAGTTTGATACACAATACATTTTGATTCCTTTTCTTATCTTTGCAAATACCAACTAGAGTTCCTCCCCCAAGCCTGTAAAGACAGACTGAGAAACGACCCCACTACACTTGGCTTCATAACCAACACTGCAGTCTCAACTGGGAAAACCTCTGACAGTTTTCCCATATGAAAAAAAATACTTCTGCCATAGTATTTTCTCCCCAAAAGAAGTCTACAGCAGAGCCATGCAAGCAAAGACAAGCTCATACATGTTTTCTTGGCAGGGTGATTCACAAATGACTAGTTTTTACATTTGCAGTAAGTTGAGCAACCATTTAGTCAGCTTGGGGTTCTTGCAGCAATTGAAAATAAGATCTGTGGAGGTATGCTTGGGGTTCTTGCAGCAATTGAAAATGAGGTCTGTGGAGGTACTGTTGGGCAGAGTTCTGTGAAGCCAGGAAAACTCAGGGCTCTTGGAAAGGACAGAAATCCTTTCCTTCGAAAAGGAAAGACAAGATTCAGAAGAAGTTGTGTGTGACAGCTCATTTCAGCTTTTTAAGCCAGCACATTTTGCAGTTTCTGTATAGGTATAGAGATATGTTTGTAATTTGCACGTGGAGTGATAGATGTAGAACTGAATCTATTCTGAGTCATTTTATCTGCCACATAAATTGGGCCTTCTGAAGTCGATTCAGCTCTTAGCAGAGATTTGGAGAGTCCTCCTTTCTTGCTGAATTCTGGAAAATCACCCAATACCCAAAGTGATTAGCTGCTGGGTTTTTTTCTCCTCAGGTTTGTGGACTGCAAAGAATGTGGTCGGAAGATGCACCAGATTTGTGTGTTACATTATGATATTATTTGGCCTTCAGGGTAAGAGATGTTTGTTAGCTTTTTACCCCTTGTATAATCAGACCCATGTAGTTTATATTATTCAGCATTTCTACCTTGTATCTTTACTATATGTCCACTGCCTTTTAAAGAACTGAATACAAAAGGGAAAAGCATTTCTAAATAAAATACAGTTTTAGGTGTGTGGGCTCTTATTTCAGTATATTCAGATGAAAATATGCATGAAACCAACTTGTCACACACTCAGCTCTCTGTGGTTTCTTTCTAACTCCTAAAGAAACTGCCTAAAGCTCAGCTCTCTGTGGTTTCTTTCTAACTGAAACTGCCTAAACAAGGGCAGCTGGGTGGAGGTAAGTGTGTGTGTGTGTGTGTGCACAGAGCAACACAGGTATAACTGCTTGGCAGAATTAAACCAGCTCATAAAGGCTTTCAGTCCCTTGGAAATGGAGTAATACAAGCTGGTCAAATCCAGAGAAAAATACATCATGCTCTGACATTTTAAATGATGGGTTTACACATTGGGTTTAAGTTCACCAGTAATGGGTTTTGCTAAGTTTTTGGTTATTTTTCTTTCTCAATAGGTTTGTCTGTGATAATTGTCTGAAGAAAACTGGTAGAACACGCAAAGAAAACAAATTCAGTGCTAAAAGTGAGTTTGATATTTCAGTTTTTATCTTCAATACTCATCTTCTCCCTAATAGCTTTTTGATTGAGACTTTGTGTTGCCATGATAGACAGCACAGGAGCATTTGCAAGATGGGGAGTGGCATAGCCTGAGGCTGTCAGAATTTTGAAGACTTGCTCTTTGTGTGTTTGTGGTCAGTCTTGATGCTGCTTGAAGCATTTGGCATCTTTGTTCTTATTTTTCTGGGGTTGCAGAGCCTAAATAGGGTCAAACAGAGCAGGGAAGCAATGGGGCTGCTGCACTTGGCTGGCTATATTTAGCCATGTTTCCATGTAGCATTGAAACTGTAGTAAATGACTGTCAGCTCTGTGCCCTTCCAATAACATGGAGTAACAAGCTGAGCTGCAGTTCAGGTGCACTGTGCTGCTGCCAGACACTAATGTGTTTGAAGAGCTTTTCTTGCCTCCAGAGCAGGCAGTGGCAGAAGAACTGTCCACTGGAATGAGTAACCCATGGGATTCTCTCAGCAGTGACCACTGGCATAGTCTTGTTGAAATGGGCACTGAAGGAGAGGGCAGAAGATGCCAAGTCAAGGTGTCTGTCTCCTTAGTAATCCCCACACAGTGTTCTCTGCAGGCATTTAACATAGTTCAGTAGTTTTTCCTCACACACATAACTGGGACAGGGAGAGGAGGGACTGGTGTTGGCCATACAGTAGCAGTGCAAAGGGCAGAAAAATAGAGTATAGAAACCAAAGGGTGATTCAGCCACTTGAACAACTGGAACTTGCAGGTGCACTTGATTCCTGCCTTGTTCTTGTTGTTCCTTGGAAGTTGTGAGCATTACTTTGCCATCCTGTTGCCTGCACAGGATCTCCCAAACTGTGCTAAAGACAAGGGTTTGCATTGAATGTGGCTTATGGATAACTTCATGTGTGGTTGATTGCATAATAAGAGATGTGAAGGGGATGATTTGGAGATGCTAATGCTGTATGAGACATATTAGGTTACAGTAATCAAAACGGTCTCTGGAGTAACCTGACGCACACGAGAGAGTATTGTTAAAAGAGCTAAATTAGCCTCATTAAAGGCAGATTAAAATTGTAAGAGCACATTAATAAAATGAAATCAAAATGTGGTTTCAGATAACCATTTTAAACGGAGGTCTATTCTGTTATATGCTGACTTTACAGCATATATTGATCTCTTATATCAGTGTTTGATTCCCTGGATATCTGCAGTTGTTCCATGATACTGTTTAAAGTTTGAGTAACCAGCCATTTAGTTCAAGGTAACCATTCTGTTCCGAACAGGGAAATAATGGGACTTTTTCCCTGTCCTCCTTTCCCTGCTGTTTGGCTATCTTTTCTTTCTTGGCTGGGTCTGCTGTGAAACCCAAACTTTGGAAGTGTTTGTTTTGCTAAGAAAATGTACAAATATTACTTCACCAGTTGTCAATGCAGAGACATTCAAAGACAAAAGATATCCTGACAAATAAGTTGCCCAAAGTAGCTTCCTGAGGACAAGTCCCAAGTTGCCCAAAGTAGCTTCCTGAGGACGAGTCTTAGTGAGGCAGGAGTCTGCCTTTGTTCCTCTCTGTCTGATCACTCACCCACTAACAGCCGTGTGGCCACTGCTGCTGCACAGATCTTCTGTGCTGGAGCAGCCTGGGATGTTGTTAGCAGTTTGGATGCCTTTTTTCAACTCTGCACTGCAGTTGTCACTGAGTCTTGAACTTGTATTAGACTTGCATATGCTAGAGGTGTCCAAGAACCAAAATCCAGTTGCTTTCTGAAAGAACTTGCATGTTCTAATATGTCTTTGAGATCCTTCCCTTACAGTAAGCTCAGTGCTGCCTGTTTCTTTTATCATCTTATCTGGTCTGCTTGTGATTGTTGGTTTTCAAGTCTTCATGCATTGCAACATAAGGAAGGAAGCAGAGACCCTTTGGTTGCTTAGCATTGGGAAGATGATAAGATGAAAACATAACAAGGCAGTGGAGTTAACTCAAGTGGCTTTCTAAAAATGTCCTCATTAGCTGAAGTGAAGCCCTTGCTTCTTTTTCTGTTTGTCTTCAGAGAAATCAACAAAACAGAACAATTTCCTCAAATTATTTGTGATTTTTCTATATAATTCTTTGAATTTCCTTTAAAATCAGCCCCCTTCTATGCTGTGTGGAAAGCCCAATATAATGTATTGGGCTGGGAAGCACTGGGAAAGGCCAGTGTGTGGTAATTGCTAAAGGGCATGGTGTGTTCTTTTTTTAACCTGCCTTTAGATTTAATTATTGGCTCCCAGGTAAATGATACTTAGACTAGTTGTGCTGTTGAATAACCACAGATCTCACTGGACAAGGGGATAGGCTAAAAGATGTAGATCAAGTCTGGCATTTTCTACAAGCTGACTGTAATGAAGCTGCAGGAGGACAGGGATAGATGGGATGTTGGGAAGAAATTCTTTCCTGTGAGGGTGCTGAGGCACTGGCATAGGTTGCCCAGAGAAGCTGTGGCTGCCTCAACCCTGGAAGTGTTCCAGGCCAGGTTGGACAGGGCTTGGAGCAGCCTGGGCTAGTGGAAGGTGTCTCTGCCCATAGCAGGGGGTGGAATGAGATGAGCTTTAAGGTCCTTCCAACCCAAACCAGTGTGGGATTCTCTAAAATAAAATTTTACATATGTAAATCCCTTGGAAAGTGAGATCATCCTTTATGGATATGTGGCTTTTTCCCCCAGTATTGGAGCCTAAAGTAATTTTTAGCATAGATATTTTACTGCAGCATTCAATGTGCTCAGGAGGAAGGACCAAGAGCCTTGTGTCAGGAGCCAAACAACAGCTGAAAAATGAAGCAACAGAGGGCAGAAAATTTAATGCATTTGAGTAAAATGAACATCTGTAGATTGCACCATTTCTTTTTAAAAGATAGCAGATTGACCATAAAAATGGAGTAGAAATACTGGGTGGGAAAATAAGTGCAGCAGGGTAAGAGAAATAGTCATAAATCTTCAAGTCAAAACAGTGATCTCCTCATGTTTTCTTAATCTATCCCCAAATCTGCATTGTGATTTCTGTAATTTGTTGTGGATTGATGTGAAAACCATTACATCCTGCAAGACCACAACCCCAGCTCTGCCCACAAAAGCCAGTTGTGAATGCAAAGCCCCAAGCAAGGGGATCTGCACAGTCTGTGGACTTGAACTTTTCCAGACCTCTGTCGCTGTGCGAGAGCTGTTTAACCTTGCTGTGCAGATTCCTGTAACTGCAGTCTAAAAGCTCTCTTGAAAAGAAAAGAAAAAGCAATGAAATCGCCATTGAAGTCAAAAGGCTTTTCATTTCTGTTGCTTTGCTTTGCTTTGCTTGAAAAGGTGTGGCATGGAGCCAGATCTATAAAGTGATGTAATCTCTGTCACCCCGCCAGCTAGTGGGTTTGGGAGGAGGAAACATTTGCAGTGCTCATGAAACAAGGCTGCAAATTTAAAAATGCTCCGTAAAGCTGCTTTGTTAGGTCACTTACAGGGGAATTTTCCCACTGTGGTGGTTTTAGCTTCCACAATAGGGTGTGAACACTTCAGGCTTGGGTAAAAGCATCGATGGGTTTGCTCTTTTCATTTTGGCTGCTTAAATAACACCATCAAATTTTCATATGGAGCTAAAACAAAGGGGGGAAAAAACCTACTTTCATGCAGAGAAGCAAGTTGAAAGAGCTTACAGTAACAGCCTGAACAGTGATTTCTCCAGTATTGACTTTCTATTGTCATATTCTCCCCCTTCCCTTCCAGGGCTGCAGACTACACGTTTAGGAAACCATTTGGAAGATAGAGTGAACAAATTTCTGCGGCGACAGAATCATCCTGAGGCTGGAGAGGTTTTTGTCAGAGTAGTGGCAAGTTCAGATAAGACAGTAGAAGTGAAACCAGGCATGAAATCCAGGTTAGTTCTATTAATTTTAATAAATGCAAGCTTTTATTTTTTATTTGTTTATTTCATTTTGAAGTCTCCTTGCATAGGTATCACAAAACTTTGGCAATTTGCACCTTAAAGCCTTTGCACATTTTTGAAGCTTGGGCATAAGTAAGATTATGAAAAACGCAGAGGAGGTGAGGTAACAGTTGTATTTAGATTGTTTGGGGGGCAGCAGGGATTGCTCAGGGAGGTGGTCGAGTCACCATCCCTGGAAGTGTTCAAGAAGCATCTGGATCTGATGCTGGAGGATGTGGTTTAGGGGTTACAGCAGCAACAGGTTGATGGTTGGACTCAATGATCTTAGAGGTCTCCAGCCTTGATGATTCTATGATTCAGGGAAATCCTGAGTTTGGTTATACTCCTCTGACTTTGTCTTACTAAATCGTGAGAGTCTGACCAGATTTTGGTTAGTGTTATGGAATTCCTAGTTTAATTTGGAGCAGTTCTTGAGAGTCTGTTCCTCACTCTGTTCCTTCATTTTGTTGTGTTTTTATAAACACTTTAGCTTTCAGGGTTTTTTTTGAATGTGCTTCATTATAAACGAAAAGCTTAAAAGGTTTATTTTGTGGAGTATTTTGGCTTTAATTCATAAGGACAGTGTTTATGTGACATCACTTCGTCGCAATGTATCAGGTTTTTGGCTCTGCAACCTTTTTAAGGCTTGTGGTCCCTGAGGATGCTCGTGGACTCAATGCTGGCCTGTTCAGCCCTGTGTGCTGTATGGAAACAACCTGTCCATGAGTTCATAGAATCAGCCAGGGTGGAAGAGACCTCCAGCCCTACTGTGGTTACTAGACCGTGGCACTAAATGCCACATCCAGTCTCAGCTTGAAAACCTCCAGAGATGGTGAATCCACCACCTCCCTGGGCAGCACGTTCCAATGCCTTATCACCCTCTCCATAAAAAATCTCTTCCTAATATCCAACCTAGAGGGTGATAAGGTTTCCCCTGAGTCTCCTCCAGGCTAAACACCCCCAGCTCCCTCAGCCTCTCCTCACAGCTCCTGGGCTCGAGTCCCTTCACCAGCCTCATTGCTCTTCTCTGGACCTGCTCCAGCACCTCAGTGTCCCTCCTGAACTGAGGGGCCCAGAACTGAGCACAGGATTCAAGGTGTGGCCTCACAAGTGCGGAGTCCATGGGCAGCATCACTTCCCTGGTCCTGCACACCATACTGTTCCTGACGCAGGCCAGGATGCCATTGGCCTTCTTGGCCCCCTGAGCACACTGCTGGCTCAATTCACCATAACAGGATTCCCTGTTTTAACACAGCTCTGATCTGACCCTGTGCAACTTGAGCATAAATATTTCTGATGAATGATAAGTCAGGTGGAGAAGAATTTCCTCGTTCTGGCAGGACGTTGGTTAATAACTGTCTTGTTCTTTTTGTTTATCCCGTTCTGAAGAATTTCCTCGTTCTGGCAGGACGTCGGTTAATAACGGTCTTGTTCTTTTTGTTTATCCTGTTCCTTCCCACCACCCTCTGCTGCAGATTTGTGGACTCTGGGGAGATGTCAGAGTCTTTCCCATACCGCACCAAAGCTCTGTTTGCGTTCGAGGAGATCGACGGGGTGGACGTGTGTTTCTTCGGGATGCACGTGCAGGAGTACGGCTCGGACTGCCCCCCACCCAACACCAGGTACCCTCACTGGGCAGCTGCTCTCCACTTCTGTGCCACCAACCAGTCCTACTGCAGGACTTGACTTTGAAAGGGAAAACAAATACCACAACAAAAACGTTCCAGGTCTTTGTGTCCTGCTTTGAATTTTGCCTCCCGCTGTATTTCTTGCTGTGTAAAGCAATGCTGCCCGTCTTCTGCTTTTGAGAACTATGAAGGTGCTTAAGTATGCATTAAAATATCATGGTTAATTTTTATTTTTTTTGTGTCTAGTATGCAACATAGCTCTCAGCAGACAAAGCTTGAGCCATCCCTGACTCTGTGTCTTTGTGTCCCTGCTGCAGGCGTGTGTACATATCCTACCTAGACAGTATTCACTTCTTCCGCCCGCGCTGCCTTCGCACTGCAGTGTACCACGAGATCCTCATTGGGTACCTGGAGTATGTGAAGAAACTTGGGTGAGTGAGGCCTTTGTAAAGGAAAAGTCTGGTTTCTTAGGATGTGATTTTAATCCAGGACTTCTCTGTTTCCTTTTGCCCTCTCCAAGACCTGTGGAACGCACACCTCTTCTGTAGTGGAGAGAGAAATGGGCATTTAGTAATTTTTTGGTTTGGGTTTTTTTTGTGGTTAGGATTCTCAAACTGACAGCATGTCAGAGCTTTACTTGATGTTTAAGCTTCATTATTATATCCTTATCTCTTGTCTAAACAGATGTTGCTACAAAGAAAAAAATAAAAATAAAGCTCAGGGTGTGAATTCTTAGCTCAGTTTGTGGGAGTTGACTTGGAGATGGCATTCACAGATGTGGTTGTGTTCTACACACAGGTATGTGACAGGGCACATCTGGGCCTGTCCCCCCAGCGAAGGAGATGACTACATCTTTCATTGCCATCCACCTGATCAGAAAATACCCAAACCCAAACGTTTGCAGGAGTGGTATAAGAAGATGCTGGACAAGGCATTTGCTGAGAGAATCATTCACGACTACAAGGTTTGCTGCTGGTTTCTTTCTGATATATTTTTATGGGCTTTTCATTTGAAGGGAGCTCCTAGTGTTCCACAGCACCTGAAACTGGGATGGTGTTTTGCAGGGGGTTTATTCTCAGCTAGTGTCTTCATTTTCTTAGATTCTTTTTGAGGTTCTGCCTTTCAGGCTGGAAATCGCTTAGGTTTGGTGTCTGCATGAAAAGAAACCTGCAAAAACCTGCTTCTGTGGGCTTGCCTTTCACTGCAGGCTTCTAGGCAAGGAATATGGAGCTTGTTAAGGTTTATAGAAGCTGTTTGCTTCTGGTGATTCTGGGAGAGCAGGTGGAATGGAATACTGAACCCCACTAGTGTGAAATAAAAACCTCCTGATTTTCCTAACTGGAGAACATCACACATGTACCCAGGGAAATAAGTTACAGATGGCAAAGGTTGTATTTGCCACTCCTTTCATGCTAAATTTTACAAGAACTCCTTCATGGTAGTGACAGTGCTGGAAAAAAATTGATGTTTTGATGGCAGGTGACAGTTACTGAATGTGAGGAGCAGAACAGCCTATAACAAGCCTTGTCATCAGCTTTGGTGTAGCAAAGAGCTGCAAAATCTGTCTCCTAATAAGGTGGTCTTGAAACCAGGGAGGGGTTTGTTACGTTTTCCAGAGGTATCTTGGTGTCTCCCATCATGGCAGGAACATGAGCTGATGGCCTGATGGAGGTTCAGGAGAGCCTCAGCAGCTGTTTCTCTGAGATGGAGCAGGGAGTGGGTGTTATCAGTATTGCCAGGCCAGTTTTGGAGCTGCACCCAGCACAGGCCTGGCAGGGGCTCTGAGTGAGGCTCAGCTCTTCAGCATAGCACTGGCTCATGCTCTGGTTCTCCTCTCTCCCTCCTAAGTGATCTTGGTTTATTTAGTCTTGCTCCTGTGTGATATGCTTAACAGGACATCTTCAAACAAGCAACTGAGGACAGGCTGACCAGTGCCAAGGAGCTGCCTTACTTCGAAGGTGATTTCTGGCCCAATGTGCTGGAAGAAAGCATTAAGGAGTTGGAGCAGGAGGAGGAGGAGAGGAAGAAGGAAGAAAGCACTGCAGCTAGTGAAACAACAGAGGTGGGTTAGCTCTGTTACTGTATTTGCTCCTGGCTCACATCCAGTAA
Source organism: Acanthisitta chloris (assembly GCF_000695815.1). NCBI lineage: Eukaryota > Metazoa > Chordata > Aves > Passeriformes > Acanthisittidae > Acanthisitta > Acanthisitta chloris. Next base: position 5,749 of record NW_008657446.1, on the reverse strand, counting down.
ACTCAAAAAGGTCACTCACATCAGACATGAAATCAGGGGTCCCTTTCACTGGATTACTGGTTTGCTTCTTGGTTAAGAAATACACTGAGAGCTTGGTGTGGGTTATTTTAACAGACTCAGAAGTCAGCTCTGTCAGTTCAGCATCTCTGTTCTCAGAAATGTGTTAAGCTGCTTTTGGATTGCTACATTTGCTTACAGTCATTTGGCTGAGCTCTGGTTCACACCTTTGCAAAGCACCTTTGGTATTTGCATTTTGAAAGATGCTGTGTGTTTCAAAGCTGACTGAAATGGGGCTCTTACTTAAGCACAGGTACTTGTAGTCATTTGCAGCAGTAAGGGGCTTTGCCTTGGTGGGAGCCATTGTTCCTGGTGGGGCTGTCCCTTCCCCACCATTCTCCTTGGGTATAAAACCCAACCAAACAAAACCCACAGCCTAGTTTTTCAGAGTCCTGGCCAGAATTTCATTACTCGTCTCAATCGTATCTGCAGCCAAGTGGTCTCAGCATTTTTATCCTGTCCCTTTGACTTGAAATTTGCAGCAAGATGTTTTGAAAAGAAATATTGTGGGGAAGTCTGAAGTCTGGCAGAGCAGAGTGAGGTGGAACCCAAAGCTTTACCTGGAGAAGACCTGCCTTCAGCTTAGATGCTGTGACTGTTTGCATACAGCATTTCATGGTTGATGTTGGAGGGATGGACTATGGAACCAAAAAGTTAATAGCTTTCACTTTGTTCCTTCTGCACATAACTCTGAGTGTTGAGATATTTCAACATAGGTAGCAGTGTCGAAAGAAGTGGAAGACAAGGCTTGGAATTAAGCTTAGCTAACAGCATCACTTTCAGTACATCAGAGTGTGCCCTTCCAGGGAAAACAGTGTGCGTGTTTACTCTGTGTCTAAGAGGGGGAAAAGGGTTTTTTAAAAGCCCAAAACAGCTAACTGAACTCATACAAATTATGGCCTAAAGTGAGACGATGCAGCCTCAACTGTGAACATCCTTGTGCTCCCTCTTCATGCCACTGATGTTGCTTGGGGCAGCAGGGGAACAAAATCTGCATCCAAGTTGCTGAGGTGTCATCTGAGAATGCAACAAAGAGCTTAACAGTGTGGTCTCTGCACTTGGCTCAGGAAAAGTGTGAGAACCTCTCCAGTGCTGCAGACACCTAAACTTGGGTCACTTCCTGGAGGAAACTGCCCAACAATGAGGATCTCCATGGGTAGTAGCACTAGATGAATCTTTGTGTGGAAATGCCACAGAATCTGTTTGTCTTTTCTTAAATTCTTCATCTTAAACTTGGTATGTTTGGAGAGAAAAGCTCCTGAAAGCCATCATGTGCTTCAGGTATCATGAAGGGGAGTCTAAAGAGGTGGTAAATACTCAGAATTCTTGGAAAAGGTTCTGGAAGGGTGAGGCTCCCTGAGTAACCTGCAGTCAGCATCTCTGGCTGAAAAGCTGAAGGTGCAGATGAAGTGCTACAAACACAAGCTTACAGCTCCTTAAAGCTGTGCAACTGACCAAATATAAACTTGGTAAAGGTGGAGGAGAGAGAAAACAGACAAACAGTGTTAGATAAGTTTCAGTCTGTTCTTCCTGTTTAAAATCTCTGTTGATGCTCTGGGCTGTGCAGGCGAAGGGCAGGCCCCATCCTCCTCAGGGGGTGCAAAATTTGGGGTAGGAACATGCACTGTCCACTCTGAATGCCTCCAGATCACTTAGAGCTCTGTCTGATTTCCCACAAAATAGCTTCATTTTAACTTCCAAACAGGTTTGGTCAAAAAGTCCATAAAATTAGTTGCAGCAAAGCCAAAAGTGGACAGGGAATTCCTGTCCAAGCCTCATTAATGGGATGGGAGGATGGCAGCACTCTATACATAGAACTTCTCTCTGCAGTTGGAGTATTTTCGTTTTCTTTGCATAAATATGCCTGTGGAAGAGCCCTGTGTTTGCCTGTACCTCCTGTCCATGGAACTGCTGTGCATATTTGTGTGTATATATATTTGTATCAGACTATTTCAGTAGCTTATTTTTAATACTATAGTGACCAACATTGCAGCAGTTGGAGAGGGTTTTCCTAAGTGAGTTCCCTGTTGAGGTTTTTACTTTTCAAGGACATGAGTTTAGAAGTTATGTCTATTTTCTCAGGTCATCTAAATAGCATCATTGCTATTTTTTGCTGTCTTTACTTAGCTCAGTGTATGGTCACTGTGGTCTGTGCTGGAAACTAGGCACAAGCGAAGGTTTGGGAATTTTTTGTTGGAGTTGCATATGCAGCTGGAAGTCTGCAGGATGGAGACTAATGTGTTTTGTTGGTTTCAATTCAAATCCTGCACGTTCTTATCTGTGTGCTAGCCCGAAATCTGTTCAGTAAAACCAAACAAACATTAAATCAGAGCTCGAGCAAGTATGTAAAGCCCCAAATGCACTGCAAAGCAGGATACTGCAGTCCTGCAATTTTTTTGAAGTCCATTTAATTTTTAGCTCATTTTATCATCAGATATCTCTAAGATCTAAAGCAAGCAGTGGCAGCTGAAGTACTGTGTTTGGAGAAGGAAAAAAACTCAGTGTGAGATGGGAATTATTTAATGTACATACATACTTTAAAAGTCTATTTTTAAACAGTGTTTGGATTTGTTTGCCTGCCAGTTTGGCTTTTGATTTTTCCTGGAAGATAGGATATATTTAACACAGGAGGGCTGATTTACAGGCATTGGAACAAGGTTCTATTCCTGACAGCAGGAGTGTGTCACTGTGAGCTCAGTGAATGGGAGAGAGCTCCAAAGTGTAACATCCTCCCTGTGTGTTCATTGCAGGGGAGTCAGGGCGACAGCAAGAATGCCAAGAAAAAGAACAACAAAAAAACCAACAAGAATAAGAGCAGCATCAGCAGAGCTAACAAGAAGAAGCCCAGCATGCCAAACGTGTCCAACGACCTGTCGCAGAAGCTCTATGCCACCATGGAGAAGCATAAAGAGGTACTGTCAAAACAGGCTGTGTAAAGAGAAGGGTTTATTCCTGTAAATCCAGGCATGGAGATACTCAGAACTGAAGCACCAGGAGGAGTAAAGCTTGTGGTCGGGCTGGAAATGTTTCTGTTGCATAACAACATACTGGAAGAGATTAGCTTAAACTAAGTTAATTAGCTATGGGTTGTAGCATACCAGCACTGCAGCAGAGCACGAGCTGCTTCCTGCAGGGTCTCTGACCTCACTGACTTCTCCTTCTTTCCCCATTTTTCTTCAGGTCTTCTTTGTGATCCATTTACATGCCGGGCCTGTAATTAACACTCTGCATCCCATCGTGGACCCTGATCCATTACTCAGCTGTGATCTGATGGATGGGCGAGATGCTTTCCTCACCTTAGCCAGAGATAAGCACTGGGAGTTCTCCTCTCTGCGCCGCTCCAAGTGGTCCACGCTGTGCATGCTGGTGGAGCTGCACACCCAGGGGCAGGATCGCTTCGTCTACACCTGCAATGAGTGCAAGCATCACGTGGAGACCAGGTGGCACTGCACTGTCTGTGAGGTATGTGTGTGGCACCAGGGAACTCTGCTCTCTCTTGCCCTACAGCTGAGCTGCACGGGGGGGTTGTGGATATTGCCCAAAGTTCCTCCAAATTAAGCCTATCCTAATGAAAGGGCTGCTAATCCCTAAGGGAAGGTGGGTAGGAGAGGTGGGTAGCTCTTCTTCTGGAATAAGTGACTTTAGCTTCTTAGTATGGAAAACACCAGTGCTCTGGAATGGCTCCTGCTTTTAAAGACTTGTAGAATCCTGAATCTTAGAATGGTTTGGGTTGGAAGGGCCTTAAAACCATGGGCAGGGTCACCTTCCACTAGCCCAGGTTGCTCAGGTTTTAGGACCAGGTTGGTGGTCCTGCATCAGACTAGTCTGAATCTGCAGGGCACCTACTCATCCATATTTCATGGATGTCCACAAGAGAAACTGCCTTACCTTCCTGCAGGTTCCATTCCCTTCTGCTTTGTAGGTGGCACAGCCACGTGTGTGCCCAGGCTGCCACAGAGCTGGGTGAGGAGGCTGCCACAGCTCCTCAACGTTGGCCCAGCATGAGTGGTTTCCTACCCTTCACCTCACACCAAGTAATTGCTTCCTGACCTGGCTCAGTGCTTTCAATGGCCAATCCTTCCACACGGATCACTTCTGAGCTGTGTTAGAGAGCAGTTGTCCATGGGATTGTATTGGTGGCCTTGAGGAGAAGGAAATCCTGGAGAGCTTGTGTGGACCTCTGGCTGTAGCTGAACAAAAGAAATTTTAATAAGTGCAGCCTAGATTTTGCACTGCAAGTTATTGCCAGGTTTGTGGTGGAAGAGTCTTAATTAATCCCTCAGAGGACAGCGTTGAGCAGGGCTTCTTGAGGCAAAGCTGCAGGAGGAGGATCACACACTCTTGGGGAGTTAGGTGCTGGAAGGAGGTATGGCCTTCAGGCTGCTGCTGGGGACCTCTGTGTAAGGGAGTGCCCTTCCTCCAGCAAAAAAAGGACAGGGCAGTGAAAAAGGGTTGTGAGCAGGTTTTCAGCATCTGTCTGAGTGTGAAACTTGCACTTGATTTGAGGGTTGTTTCAGAGATTTTAAAAAATACCTATTTCAGGGTAGTAATTATTAGTAATTACACTCAGAATAACTAAATGGAGAGCCAAAACTTACCTTTTAGGCAGTGACTGTAGGTTTATCTTACTAGTTGGAGGTTTTGGTGCCCCAGTTAGGCATCACAGACAAATAAACAGTTCCTGTCATCAGAAGGGAAAAACAAAACAATTCCTGCAAGATTCTTTTCCTGCACTAAAATGACCCACCGGCACCCCTGGATTGCAATGTTAACAGTGCTGGCAGTGCTGAGCTGCTGCCCTTCCTGCCCCAGAGCCCGCACAGCCACTTCCCACCGGGGTACAGGTTGGAACTGAAGTGGCAGCTGGTGACAGCACGTGGCAGTTGTCCTGGTTTTGCTCTGTGTGGCTGTACCCACTGACACCTAGAGTGCCTGCACACCAGGGTGGGGATGCTCCCTGGTACTGCTCTGCCCTCTCATTGATGTGGTTTGTGCTCAGTCAGCCACTGAGCTCTGGATTTTCTTTACTTGCAGGACTACGACCTCTGCATCAACTGCTACAACACTAAGAGCCATGACCACAAGATGGTTAAGTGGGGCCTGGGCCTGGACGACGAGAGCAACAGCCAAGGGGAGCAGCAGTCCAAGAGCCCCCAGGAGTCGCGGCGGCCGAGCATCCCGCGCCGC
>NW_008657446.1:0-444 GCF_000695815.1 Acanthisitta chloris | reverse complement strand
TCCAGCGCTGCATCCAGTCCCTCGTCCACGCCTGCCAGTGCCGCAACGCAAACTGCTCCCTGCCATCCTGCCAGAAGATGAAACGGGTTGTCCAGCACACCAAGGGCTGCAAGCGCAAGACCAACGGTGGCTGTCCGGTGTGCAAACAGCTCATAGCTCTTTGCTGCTACCATGCCAAACACTGCCAAGAGAACAAATGCCCCGTGCCATTCTGTCTCAATATCAAACACAAGCTTCGACAGCAGCAGATCCAGCACCGCCTGCAGCAGGCCCAGCTCATGCGCAGAAGGATGGCGACCATGAACACCCGAAACGTGCCTCAGCAAAGTTTGCCTTCTCCTACCTCAGCGACGCCTGGTACCCCCACGCAGCAGCCAAGTACGCCGCAAACGCCGCAGCCTGCGCCCCAGCCCCAGCCCTCCCCCGTAAGTATGTCCCAGGCTG
>NW_008657445.1:64593-66533 GCF_000695815.1 Acanthisitta chloris | reverse complement strand
CATCCTGGCTAAAACCAGGACAACCTCATACAATTATCCTCAACCCACCAATCCAGTCTGTCCAGATCTTCTTGGATTATAGGGGGTCTATTCTGCTCCCCATCCCTGTCTACCACCTCAGGGAGATGGTTGTCCTGAGGATAATCAGTCTCACATTAAAGACTGAGGCAAAGAATGTCTTTTCCTCATCCTTGTTTACAATATGCCCTTCCATGTCCAATAAAGGATAGAGATTTTCCTTGGCCCTCCTTTTGCTGTTAATGTATTTAGAAAAACGCTTTTTATTATCTTTCACAGTGGTGGACAGATTGAGGTCTAGCTGAGGTTTTGTGCTTCTAATTTTCTCTCTAGATTACCTTACAACATCCTTGTACTGTTCCTGCATTGCCTGCCCCTTCTTTGGAAGGTCATAAACTCTTTTTTTTTCCCCTGAGTTCCAGTGAAAGTTCCCTGTTCGGTCAGGCTGGTCTTCTTTCCTGCCAACTTGTCTTCTATCATATAGGGACTGCCTGCTCCTGCACCTTTAAGATTTCCTTCTTAGAGTATGTCCATCCTTCCTGGACCTCTACGTTGTTAAGGACTCTTTCTTTCCCAAGGGACTCTTCAAACCAGTGTCCTGAACAGGCCAAAATCTGACCTGCAGAAGTCTAAGAAAGAGGTTCAGTTGATCCCCTTCCTTACTTCACCAAGAATTGAAAACTCTTATCATTCCATGGTTACTATGCTCAAGATGGCCTCCAACCACAACACCTCCCAGTAGCCCTTCTCTGTTTGTAAACAGCACATCTAGAGGACCACTGCCTCTGGTAGGCTCACTTACCAGCTTTGCCAGAGAGTTATCTTCTATACACTCCAGGAACTTCCTAGATTGCATCTCCTCCACTGTGTTGGGTTTCCAGTAAACATTTGGCAATTTAATATCTCTCACAAGAACAAGAACTAGTGATCATGTAACATCACCCAGCCACTTAGTTTGCCTTTTCATCCTAGCTGGGTTATCCATAACTGACTTCCACTAGGATCTCTGCCTTGTTAGCCTTCCCCCTGATTCTTATCCATAGGAACTCCACCTTATCCTCACTGTCCTAGAGCTCTATGCAGTCAAAACTTTCCCTAATGTACAGAGCCACCCTACTGCCTCTCCTTCCTTGACTGTTCCTTCTTAAAATCTTAGAGCCATTCATTGCAGCACTCCAGTTACATGAGTCATCCCACCACATTCCATGAGACTTACTACTTATTCTTTTTTTCATTCCTTACCCCAAGGAAAACCAAAAGTATAATTTCTTTGTACCACAGGCAGCCCATTCTACCAGTAACCTGGCCTGCAGATGATATTCCCTGAAGCTCTATCAGGTGCCAACCAATAGATATGCTACTAAATGAATGTTGTTCCAGAGCTTTATTATTACTCTGTCTGAGGAATCCCACCCAAGCTAAATGCTCAGAAACACAAGGTAAACCTTAACCATCTGACCCACTCTGAACTTTTACAGAGTTACACACTAAATAAAAATAGGAGAAGATAGTAAAAGAGATATGCCTAATGCTGCCAAATTCTTCAGCGTAAAGAAATACTTAAAAAACCCAACTGATATATACCAGAATAATTTCATAATCAGTTGAAATGCAGAACTTCACATTATATGCATATTTTGTGTCTGCCATGGAGTCCACATATCTCCTTACTTTTGAATTAATACAGTAAAAAAAGTATATAATAAAGAACATAAGTTTGAATAAATAAGCAGTATCTTATAGGATATTCCTGCAGAAATTAACAAAATTTTGCAAACACATTGTAAGGAATTAAAGAACACAGTTTCCTGTGTCAAATACTGTTAATGCCACTACAGTGGAAACTTGAGATAAACAAGAAATTTACAACAGGATGGTGCTAATTCCAGGCCTGTGGGAGGCAAGATCTGGTTAATACATTC
>NW_008657445.1:63553-64538 GCF_000695815.1 Acanthisitta chloris | reverse complement strand
GAAGGGAAACAGCTCCCCATACACATATCATCATTCAAAGTTATGGGACAGTGGTGCAACCACCACCAACCACCAAAGCCCCACGAAAATCTTAGAGGAAGCATGCTAATGATGGCATGACCATCCTCACTTCATGTTGTACATTTCAAATACACCTCCATGGATGATCAGAATTTGGCCTGTATAAAGGTAGTGCACATAGACCATCAGCCTGTGACCTCCACTGCCAAGAGAATGACCAGGGACCCTCACCATCAAGAAACCCACAGTGAAGAAAGACCAACAGGATGCTGCTGGATCCACAGGTGATGACTATCTTCTGCTTGGTCTCTCGCTCGCTCGCTCTCTCTCTCCCCTCTTTCATATTTCTTTCTATCTCTCAACCTCAGATTTATTGTTAAATAAAATCCATATTATTGACTTTGGCATATGGTCTGGCTTGCACCTTAATTTGGGCAGAGGAATCTCTCACTAATTGGATTGTAACACACGTATCAAAATAAAAAACAGGGCTAAAGTAATTGTGTTAGAGTGATAGGAGGCTATATCATACAACAGAGATTCCTCAAATTTTATAGGATAAACAGGGCACTCCAGGGTATCTGTTCAAGCAAAAATGATTGCTGCTGTAAATATTTAACAAAGAACAGCTTATCAGAAAAGCATTGTCTCACTCTATTTTTTCCTCCCTTTAATGTTCTGAATTTTTGCTATGAATTTTGTCATAGCAATACAGACTCATACCTAAAATTATCATTAGTTGTATGTCCTAAGAGACTGCTCAGAAACACTTTAGTTTTCCTATTACTGTGGGTTTTGTAATTATTGTAAAAATAATTTATACTTTTACGTCTTTTAATAAGTTGAAGATTTCCCATCTTGTCATCTAAAATCACACTAATACTTCAGCATGGTCAGCAGGACCAGGGATGTGATTCTGCCCCTGTACTCGGTGCTGGTGAGGCCACACCTTGAATACTGTGTA